>NC_133649.1:55193560-55481060 GCF_009905375.1 Apium graveolens
TGTGAAATCTCCTGTCATGTGTCTTGAACAGCCACTGTCCAAGTACCATAGATTCCTTCTTTTTCCCTGCACATAACAAAATCAATCAAGTTGATTTTGGTACCCAAGTTTCCTTGGGTCCAGCCTTGTTAGTCTTTTTCCTAGACTTCATTCCTCCTGCATCTTTTGACTTAGGTAACTTTGGGTCAACCTTGATCTCAGATGTGGTTGGTTGAAGTGTAGGGTTAGTCACAGAATCACTTAACACATTTGATTGAATTTGATAAGGCACGGATTGTGCAAACATGTTATTCCACATAGGCATATTGTATGGCATTTGAGGCATACTAAATGCAGTAAAATAAGGATTATTAATATATGGCATGTTTGCAAAATGTGCATGGGGATTCTGATGAGACATAACAGGCATAGCATGCAGAGGTGACATAGACATATTAGGCATGGAGGGATTTGAAGGCATGGGAGCATTTTTAACAGATTTGCAATTATCAGAAGGTGATTAACACTTTTACAATGCACACAGCTTTTTCTAGGAGCATACCTATCAGGTGTGTAATTGTTATGTTTATTAATCCCTACCTTCCCATTGCTTTTAGATTTTCTTTTAGTTTCCTTCTTATCCTCAACCAACTTAAGCCTATTTTTCAGCTGATCTAAAGTCATGTGTCCTATATTCACCTTACTGGCATCTTTGGATGTGCTGGCTCCTTCTTTGACAAAGTTCTTGAAAGTTGAATCATCCTTCTTATTGAGATTTTTATTTTTAAAATTACTTGCCTGTTTTAATTGATGAGCCTTCAACGGATGCTCCTTTTCTTCCTTCAACGGATAACTTTCATCATCCGTTGATTCCACATCCGTTGACAATCCATCAATTAATTCTAACTCCTTTTTGTTTTTCTTCCAGGCATTCTCACAGAATGATTCAATTTCCTGAACCTTGGCTATCTGAACACTAACATCCCTAGATGTTTTCCAGGCCTTGATTACCTCTTGCTCACTTTCTAACTGTTTAGAAAGAATTTCTACTTTCTTAATAGCTTCTTCTAGTTCACTCTCAACAATCAAGCATTTAAGCTTTATCTTTTCAAGCTCAATTACCCGATCCTCTAACACAACATTCCTATCACTTAAAAACACATTATTCTCTTTGATCCTAGTGTTTTCTTTAGCTAGTGATTTCAGAGAAACACGCAAATGATATAATTCATTGGACATATCATTTATGGCTTCATTGCATTCATGTTTAGAAAGCTGAGAGAGATCAGTAGTAATTACCTGGTTGTTTGATGAACTAGTTTCATTTTCATCAGAATTAGCCATCAGGGCTAGGTTGACATATTCCATATCATCATCTTCATTGACCCCATCTGCTGCCCAATCATCTTGAGTGAGAAAAGCTCTTTCCTTTTGTTTGAGCAAATCAAAATACTTCTTTTTGTAATCAACTTGCTCAAATTTCTTTTTATCAAAAGTTGGCTTCCTACACTCACTTGCAAAGTGTCCACTAATGCCACAGTTGTAACATTTGAACTTTGATTTGTCCACCATATTTTTGTTTGGCTTAGTGAATTTTGTATTTTTCCTGAACTTCATCTTTGCAAACCTCCTGGACAAAAAAGCCAGATGTTCATCAATATCATCAGAGTCATCCTGACTGGAATTATCTTCATCCTCAGCTACTTGCTCTTTACCCTTGCTTGATTCTGATTTGCTTGTGCCAATTTTGAGACTTGGCATTGTCTTTTCCTCATTCCTGGCTTCAACTTTTTCACTGTCAGCTACAAGTGCAACTGATCCTCCTTTTCTCTTTCCCTTTTCCAACAGCTCATCTTGCTCCATCTCAAGTTCATATGTCTTCAAAATTCCATATAATCTTTCAAGTGTGAAGTCCTTATAATCTTGAGAATTTCTTAGAGAAACAGTCATAGGCTTCCATTCCTTTGGTAGAGACCTTAGAAATTTTAAATTGGAGTCCTTGACTTGGTAAATTCTCCCATACAGCTTCAATCCATTCAACAGTTTCTGAAATCTGTTGAAGGTATCATTCAATGATTCTCCTTCTTCAAAGTGAAAATATTCATACTGTTGAATGAGAAGCTGCATTTTGTTTTCTCTAACTTGCTCAGTGCCTTCACAGATAAGCTGCACAGTATCCCAAATTTCCTTAGTAGTTTGGCTGTTGATGACATTGTCAAACATATCTTGATCCAGGCCATTAAACAGAATGTTCATGGCTTTCTTGTCCTTGTGGACCTCTTCAATATCTTCAACAGTCCATTCTGCCTTTGGCTTTGGAATAGACTGTCCAATAGCAACTGTTGCAGTAGCAGCTGTGGCCACCTTGTGTGACATGTGAGGACCATTCTCAATGCAGTTGATGTAGCTTTCATCTTGAGAGAGAAGATGTAAATGCATCTTCACCTTCCAGTGATGATAGTTATCTCTTTCCAGGATTTGAATCTTTACACCAATATCCTTCTTACTCATGATGTTAGCAGAATGGATCTTTAAACTCTTTGTATGTTAAGAGCAAGCTCTGATACCAATTGTTATTCCCAGTGGACTAACAATGAGATTTACAGAAGGGGGGTTGAATGTAAATCTCAAAACTTTTTCAAGTTTAAGGCTAAGTGTTTTTGAGAACAAGTGTGTGAATTGCGTGAAGGTAATACAGACAGATATATATTCAAACACAAATGTAAAGAACACAAAGAACTTAAAAACTTTTCTGGTGGATTTGTTGTTCCACCAGAGATGTGTTATTTCAGAAAATCTGTGATTCAAAGAATTAAATCACAGCTGCTTCCTAGTACAAACTAGATGATTTTCTCTCTGGATATTTCTAAACAGCTCAAGAAAATTTATTTCTAATTACTAGCTGCTACTTGGTTTATATATCACCAAGTTTACAAGTGAAGACAAAACTGTAAAATACAATTAAAAAGATTCTTCACATGTTTCTTCTTCATTTCTCTATCAAATGCAATTTAGGCTTGGCTGTAGATCTTTGAATACTTCCTTGTTTGCATCAGAATGGAAATACTGCATTTTCTTGATTCCTCCTAGAGGCTTCCACATTCCAGTTTGTCTCTGTCAACCCATGTGCCTCTGTCAGCTTGTGAATTGTCACTATCAACTGCTAATGAACTAAGCATCCGTTGGAGCTTTCATCTGTTGATGCCTTATCCGTTGAGGCTTTATCCGTTGAAGCTTTATCCGTTGATGCATTATCAGTTGAAGTCTTTATCCGTTGAAGCACTTATCCGTTGATGGATATTATCCGTTGAAGCATTAGAGACATCCGTTGAAGTTTTGTTTCTTATCCGTTGAAGGTCTTCAATATCAGTTGATACTTCTTCACTTATACAAAATTACAAGGCATGAAATATTTACAATTAGCCCTCCTATTTGCATATGATCCACTAGTAGTCAACATGACTGATACTTTCCTACAACATCTAAGAATTACAACTTGAATTCAGAGAATAAAATGTGCTACAATACTAAACTTATTGCTAAGTAAAGCTACTCCTTCAACGGATAGCCAAAATGGTCTTATCCGTTGAGGCTACAAACACTAGATTTCTACTTATGTGTTTTGTTTAACTTATCATCAAACTAATACACATATTCCTAACAACATGTTCTCAGAAATTATGATTCATTATTACACTGAATAATTGTACATTTTTTTATCAACTAAAATTAAAGTGTCTCAATCTATTCGATGTAGCACTTGAATATTACAAATTCCCACACTTACAAAATTTGGTGTAGTTGTCGTATTTAAACGAATAGCCCATAGGCCCATTTTGTGTGTCTCTCGTCATTCTCAGTGCATAGCCTAAATTCATAGACTTTTTTGTGTCTCTCTCGTTAAGAGCATCTCCAACGCTAATCACCCGTTAGATACAATATCTAGCTTTCACTCTATTATACATAATATGTAAAATATATACTTCATTCCAATGTTGTCATCTGTTAGGTATAATTTTAGATAACGAGAAACTAGCACGATTCATATGCCATCATCTATATTAATTCACGTCATCGCTTAAATTCTTATATATAACCCTAATTATATTTCATTATAAAGTTTTTTATTTATAATATATATAACATGCTATTTTAAGTCATTTTTTCAATATTTAAGTTACTTTTCAAATACTTAATTATGATTATGAAAATTATGTATATATGTTATTATTATTATATGTATTGATGTACTATTTTTATTTTATTTATAAAATATTACTGTTATGTAATATTAAGTATAAAAAAATCCTTTATTTTTAGCTAAATCTAAAAAAATTCTAATATAATAATATTAAGATATTTTTTCTATTTATTTTTAAGAATTTTAATATATTTTCAACCAATCATTAATAATTTTTTATTCTTATTTAATAATGTTTATTTTAGAATATTGACATAAATATAATAATGTTAATTAATTTACTTTCACTAATATATATTTACAATTCATATATTATATTAAAAATAATTATTTATTTCGATGTCTAAACTACTCTATATGATATATTAAGATATTTTCTCCGGTATTTAAACTACTCATAATTCGAGTTATAAAATATTAAAATATTTTTTTAATATATAAATAAAAAGCCCGGATAAAACCCGGTTCGGCCCGATCCGGCCCCGCCCGCGGGCCTCAAACGGGCTTTATATTTCTTAGGAAGCCTGGTCCGGCCCGATTTGATTTTTAAAAAACCCTGGCCCAATCCATTTTCAAAAAAACCGGATTTTTTAAAGTCCCGATAAAAATCGGCCCGATAGATTTTTTGTGCATCTCATACCCTAAATCTTGAACTTTGAGGAATTATATCTTTGAGAGTGATTTCTATACCTTACGTAACAGTCCGAGTCAAATATCAAATTATTTTTTAAAAATTTGAGTTAAATTCATAGTATAGTATTTTTTCACTCATAATTGTCCTTTCCCTGTTTTTTTAATAAAATAAAAAAAACGGTATTAAATATAAATTTGACATGTTTTGATTATAAAATAGAATAAAAATATTTTATATTTTTATCATTTACTTCCTTTTATATTAGAAACTCCCGAAGGAGGGTTAATATCTTTTAAAAAAGTTGTATTTGTTTGACGATTCTCCGGAGTTTGTATATTAATCATAATTTGGAAAAAATATTTATTAAGATAGATAGATGATGTGTATGTGTGTATTATTTTATTACCGAAGATGTGTACGTGTGTATAATGTCGAAACAGAGAGCAAGGTCCATTTGTGTAATTAACTAGTTAGATGCAGGTCATATGATGAAGAGAGTAATTAAATAGTGACAAATTCTGTTAGGAAATGACCCACCATAATAAATAGAATAAACGGTTCTGCTAATACACATGCATGTAGGAGTATTAGAATTTCAAATTTATAAAGATCTCATGTACTAATATTTAGTTGTAAAATATACTACTGCTGTTGTACTAATAATTTTGGTATATGTTCTTCCAAGAATCACATTCTTGTGAGTTGTGACAATGAGCTGTAGTATCCTCTAACAATGTTAAATTAGGTTGTGTATTTTTGGGATGTTTCTCTAATTTTTTGATAAGTAAATTATATATGTATAACCTTGAGTACTCATAAGACATATTGATATTAGTAAACAACTTTTACAATTTAAAATGCTTACATGTTATTAATTAAGTCAGTTGTTTGAACTTGGATGTGTAGAAGTTATTATTTCATATATATATATATACATGCTATTTAGAGGCAATGATAAAATTAATTTGCAGGGGTTTAGTAAAAGCTGATTACATTGCATAGTTTAATAGTATCTTAATGCGGATAGGATTTTATTGACCCACATGGTCGGTCCCAAGTGCACACCCCGTTTAGCATCGGGTAACATGGCATTTCTTTTTCCATTATTACATTTTTGAAAACACAATTTGATTTTATGTTGTGGGATGGCAAAAGCACAGACAGTAACACTAAGAAAATGAATTATCCGATCCTTATCATTTATAAAATAAATTCTATTAATTTTTGAATTTTGATAGGTTTAACACTTAATCTCAAAGCCTTTTTGCTCATGATCCCCAGAAATACACTGTGCATGTATAATTGTCTTGTGAGAGAAGCAAACTGTATAGGAGTACAAATATACAATCCTACTAAATAGCGCAAATAGGTGTGTTAAGAAGATGATTAATGGGGGTGGGGGGTTATAATATGTGTGGTGTGATGTGTCAAACGTAAATGCTTAAAGTTTCAACACCAGGAGGAGCATATATATATATATAAAATATATATAGTTTCGCTGGCAGATCGAGCTGGCCATACTCTACACTACTGTTAATTAACTTGAGATGCCATTCCCCACTATTTACGGGTATAATCTTACTGCATAGTCTTTGCACTTCTCCCCCTCACTAACATATACTACTATTATATAGGTAGAGTTTGAGAGAAGCAAACTATAACGCTAGTATATGTACATTACGTTTAGATTTGCTGTAATGTCATCGTGAGTAATATACTTTGATGTCTATAAACAATTTACAGATGGCCCGGTCGCATGGCACAGTCACGAAGATATGGCGCGACTGGTATATTTGATTTGTATCACATAATTAAGTTTGTATTTACATATACCAAGAGATGTTCCGTTCATATCCCAATTTTATCATATGCGATTAAGTTTTAGGCTTAATTATACGAAAATGATCTCAATTTTTATTTTTTCTGCACAAAAATGTCTAAGATATAAAAATTAGTCTCCGCATGATTTAATTATAATTTTTTTGTCATTCGATTGCATTTCGTTAATTCTGATTAAAGGACGTTAAATATTGAGGACTTGGAAAAATTGTTGTAATGAATTGTATCTATATATTAAGTCACACCAAAGTAAATAATGAGGAATGGTCCCAGCTCAGCTCAGCTCATGTTATCAGCACTTTATTTATTTTGTCATTTACTGTTTTTTGTTTCCTGTTGACATCTGTTGTCATGTAATAAGCTAAGACCAGTAGGGGTACATTTGGTATTTCTAAGACCGTTATGGTTGTGTGTCCTCCAATCCTTCTCATCATTGGCATATAATGATTGAGGGACAGATTGGATAGAACAGAATGAATTATTTGTTTTCTTGAGTGTTAAAGCTGAGCTCTCATTCCTTTTATTTCTGTGCATTCATCCTTTGTCATTTTGGTATCAGAGCGAGAGTGCATAGAATTGATATTTTGAGAGTTTTTTGTTTAGCTGGTAAACACTTATTGTTTGTTCATTCTCCTTCATCATTCTGTTTTTTTTAAAACAGTTCTTTTTGAGAAATCTCTTGCTGATACTTCGACATGGCTGCTGCTGGAAGATTCAATTTTGCAGATATGCAAAACCCATTGTTCCTTCATCCTTCAGATGGACCTCTGTCGATTAGTGTTGCAAAATTACAGGGTGCTGGTGACTATAGAAGCTGGAGGAGGACCTTTGAGATTCAGATCTCGTCCAAACGAAAACTGGGATTTCTGAATGGTACAGTCAAAAGAAGCACCACTGATGAGGCTCAAGGACTGCAGTGGGACACTTGCAACGATCTTGTTATTGCCTGGATTCATGGTAACGTTTATGATAATATTAAGCGTTCTATCTTGTTTATCAACTCTGCCCATGAGATTTGGAAACAACTTGAAAAATGTTTTCAGTTGAGTAATGGGTCAAGAAAGTATAAGCTTAATATGGAACTGTTTAGTATAACTCAAAATAAGATGAAGATTCATGAGTATTATACAGCTGTTAGTAGTCTTTGGGAAGAGTTAGATTCGATGAATTTGTTGCCCACAGTAACAACTGTGGCAGATGATGTTAATGTTTTTCTCAAGGCTATGCTGGTGCAAAAAGAGGAATCCAGGTTGTTTGTGTTTTTGAATGGTTTAGAGGATGCTTACAGTGCTATGAGGAGTCAGTTGCTGATGCAAGATCCCTTGCCCACTGTTGAGGCTGCTTGTGCTATGCTACAACAAGAGGAATCTCAGAGGGATGTGTTGTCGGCTGTCGAAATTGAACACATGGCCATGTATAGTAGAGCTCCTGTTGAGAAAAATACCTTGAATTGCACAGCATGTGGTGGTAAGAATCACACAAATGAAAGGTGTTGGAGTGTTACAGGATACCCAAGGTGGCACTATAAATATAGAAAGCCTGTCCCAAGAGGAAATCAGCTACAGGGTCAAAACAGATGGAATGTCAATAATAAACAGCCAAACCAGAGGCAGGCTAACAATGTCACTGCAACACAAGAAGTGCAGAAAGAAGAGGATGTAATGTTCAGTGCTCAGCAACTTCAGCACTTGCTAAAATTCATGCCTGGTGGTTCTGGTAATGTGCACAGAGGTTCAGATACTGAAGAAGAACTGGAGATGGGATTCTCAGGCATGGCTGCTTGTAATCTGTCAATAACAAGTCACAATGCTTGGATTATCGATTCAGGTGCAAGCGATCATATGACCTGTTCTGTGGAAAAATTAGTCAATGTAAAGCTGGCAAACTCAAATCTTACCATAACTCTTCCCACTGGTGATGTATCCAAAATTACACATGTAGGAGATATGAGGTTAAAGAGTGGTCTGATTTTGCACAATGTCTTGGTGGTTCCGAAATTCAATCACAATTTGCTTTCCATTCATAAGTTGGCTACTGATAACAAGTGTGATGTCAGATTTACTCCTGAAACATGTGAAATTATCCAGGCAAAGATCTTGAAAGCAATAGGAAGAGTATACAATGGTTTGTATTACTTGTTTGATCAGACTAATAAAGCTCCAGGATGTACACAAGTGGGAAATGAATCTCAGTGTGCTGCTGCTAATGCTGTAGACATCAACCTGTGGCATTTACGACTAGGACAAGCTTCAGTGACAAAAATGAAGCATATCTCAATGCTGAAGTCTCACTTGCAAATGAATGGACAGGTTTGTCTCACTTGTCCCATGTCAAAATTCACTAAACTCCCTTTTACCCTTAGTGAATCTTACGCTAGTAATGCTTTTGATTTAGTGCACTTAGACACTTGGGGTCCATATAAAGTTTGCACTAGAAAGAAATTCAAGTACTTCTTGACCTTAGTGGATGATCACACTAGAATGACTTGGTTATATTTGATGCATCAAAAATTGGACTATATTGCTTGTTTCAAGGCGTTCTATAATTATGTCAAGGTTCATTTTGATAAGTCAATCAAGTGCATAAGATCTGATAATGCACCTGAGTTTGCTACTGAAGTATGTGTTAAGTTCTATAATGAGTGTGGTATTGTACATCAGAAATCTTGTGTCAATAGACCCCAGCAAAACGCTAGGGCTGAAAGAAAACATAGGCATGTTTTGGAGGTGGCTAGGTCTTTAAAATTTCAATCTGGATTGCCTATGCAGTATTGGGGAGAGTTTGTTCTTACTGCTGTACACATCATTAATAGGCTGCCAACTCCTGTGTTAAAGAATAAGACTCCTTTTGAAGTTTTGTATGATAAGCCCACTGATTATAGTCATTTGAAGGCCTTTGGGTGTCTTAGTTTTGCTTCAAATCCTGACACTAATATTGACAAGTCTAGTGCCAGAGGTGTCCCTTGTGTGCTGCTAGGATATCCACCAGATAATAAGGGTTATAGATTGCTCAATCTCTCTACAATGCAGTCCTTCATTAGTAGAGATATTGTTTTCAATGAGACTGTATTCCCTTTTAATAAATCATCCTCACCATCTGTTTCACCATACCTAAAACCTTTGCCACTTGATATGCCATCTGTTGCTTCCAGTTCTAATCCCACAGTTGATTGTGATGAGTTTATTCAAACTGATAATATTGTTGACTCTAACAATGAGGATTCTGAAGACAATTCACACTTTACTTCACCTGATTCTAGTCCTTCTCCTGTATCTGAACCTATTCTAAGAAGATCTTCTAGACAAACTAAACCTCCGGCCTGGTTGGATCAATATTCTCACTCATTGTCTTCTAATGTTGCACAGGTCACTGATCATCTTGTTCACACTAAGTTTAACTGTTTTTTGGCCTCATATACTTCCAACACTGATCCTACAACTTTTGCTCAAGCAATTAAACATCACCACTGGATAGATGCTATGAATCAAGAGTTGGCAGCATTGGAGATGAACAACACTTGGGAAGTGATAGATCTTCCACCCTCAAAGAAGTCCATAGGTTGCAAGTGGGTATTTAAGACAAAATTCAATGCAGATGGCACTGTGGAAAGACATAAAGCAAGACTGGTTATTCTGGGGTGCAAGCAAACTTATGGTGTGGATTACATGGACACATTTGCTCCTGTGGCTAAGCTCACAACTGTGAGAACCCTGTTGGCTGTTGCTGCTATACAGGACTGGACAGTGATACAAATGGATGTCACCAATGCTTTTTTGCATGGTGACCTCCAAGAAGTTGTTTATATGAAATTTCCACCTGGTTACAAGGGCTTAGGCAGCAGAATCTCTTACTCATCTGATGCCAATTGTTCAAGCTCAGCTCAGGGTTTGGTGTGCCGTTTAATCAAATCATTGTATGGTTTGAGACAAGCTCCCAGAACATGGTTCAGTAAGTTGTCTCTAACCTTGATCAACAATGATTACATACAATCGAAAACTGATTATAGTCTGTTTGTTAGAACTACGGAGAAAACCATAGTGCTGGTTCTGATTTATGTTGATGATTTCCTTATTGCTGGAAATTCTCCTCATGATATTGCTGCATTGAAGAAAATGTTGTTTGTGAACTTCCACATGAAAGATCTTGGCAATGTGAGATATTTTTTGGGGTTGGAGATTGATAGAACAGCCGAGGGTTTCTTTGTTTCTCAAAAGAAATATACCCTGAATCTCTTAAAGGAATATAATATGGAAGATGTTTCACCAGTCAAACTCCCAATGGATGTGCATATAAAACTTACACCAACCATTGGCACTGCTCTATGTGATCCTCACTCTTATCAGAGATTACTAGGTAAGCTAATCTACTTAACTGTTACCCGTCCAGATATTACTTTCTCTGTTCAACAGTTGAGTCAGTACATGCAAAGTCCCACTTCTGAACACATGAAAGCAGCTCAGAGGGTGTTGAGGTATCTATTGGCTAATCCCAGTCAAGGAGTTTTTCTAGCTAGTTCATCAGCTGTGCAGATTCATGCTTACTGTGATAGTGACTGGGCTAGTTGCCCAGTCACAAGGAGGTCAACATCTGGATTTTGTGTTTTACTGGGAAACTCTCCAATCTCATGGAAATCGAAGAAGCAATCGGTGGTAGCCAGGTCCACAGCAGAAGCCGAGTACAGGGCTATGGCCTTAACATCCTGTGAAATTACTTGGATTGCTGCATTACTGAAAGATATGGGATTACAGGATCTTCCTCCAACTGTGTTGCAGTGTGATAATAAGGCAGCTATTGCCATTGCAGCAAATCCAGTTCTCCACGAACGAACAAAGCACATAGAGGTAGACTGTCATTTCATCCGAGATAAAATCAAGAGTGGAGCCATTGTCACTAAACACGTTCCATCTCACTCACAAGTTGCTGACATTTTCACGAAGCCTGTCTCTATTAAGCAGCACTACAGTTTACTTCACAAGCTTGGAGCTACTTCATCTGCAGCTCAGCTTGCGGGGGAGTAATGAGGAATGGTCCCAGCTCAGCTCAGCTCATGTTATCAGCACTTTATTTATTTTGTCATTTACTGTTTTTGTTTCCTGTTGACACCTGTTGTCATGTAATAAGCTAAGACCAGTAGGGGTACATTTGGTATTTCTAAGACCGTTATGGTTGTGTGTCCTCCAATCCTTCTCATCATTGGCATATAATGATTGAGGGACAGATTGGATAGAACAGAATGAATTATTTGTTTTCTTGAGTATTAAAGCTGAGCTCTCATTCCTTTTATTTCTGTGCATTCATCCTTTGTCATTAGTAAACTTGAACACCGATAACAAAATTGGGCATCATGATTCATGGTCATGCAAATCTACTACGTTGATTAGAAATCATGGCATAATCAAGTGTTACAAATTTTCCAACTAAGTTTTAGAGTGTCACAAATATGTAGTCGGAGAAAGAAAAGCTCCAGGGTTGTGTTTTAAAGCTTACTTATGTCTTTTTAGTAAGCTGGCGCAAAAAAACATTTATCACAAATTTAACTATTAGATTATTTAAGAGGTGAGATAAACTTTGTTTGCATAAGACAATTTACTTTGCAAAATATAAACAGGTAACATAAGTTTTACATTTTATGGTATTTATAATTTGTTAGTGATGGGTAGTTAAAAAAATAAAAACTAATGAAATGATTTCAAGTGTCTAACTCTAGTAAACTCATCCACGTTTATCCTACTTTTTCTTTTAGAAACCGCAACTATTTTTATTCCAAGTTTACTCCTAAATATTTAATGTCTATTAATAAAATTTAACGGAATACAAAGGGTTTTGAATCAATCGAATGAGACAGGGTCATTCCTGCACATTTTGGTCCTAAAGATCCATCTACCTACGGTGAACCAGAAAATGAGAAAATTATACTGGAGAGTGTCTTACAACTCATACTCACTAAGTATCTTGATAATGTGATGCACAACAACATTATCAACTGTGAATTAGCTTAACAAATCTGGGAAAATTTTGAGATGCTGTGTGAAGAAACTGAAGAGGTGAGATCTAACCAGAGAAGGATCTTGGTGTCACAATATGAGGGTTTCACGGCTAAACCAAAAGAAGGCATTACTGAGGTCTTTGAGAGATTCATCAAACTGAGAAATGATTTGTAGTTTCATGACAAGTACTATGAAGCTGAAGAAGTTAACCTGAAATTCTTGCTCACTCTTCCTGACCACCTGGAACAAATGATCACTGCAATAAGAGAAGGAAGAGATCTAGAGAGAATAATTTTGGAGGTTTTGTATGGTATTCTCAAAGCCTATGAGCTGGAAATGATGCAAAGAAAGTCATTAAAATGTGAGTCAAGGGCAAGTTGTGGATGTATCAAGTGCCTTGATTGTAAATGACAAGAACATGAATGAAGATGAAATTGAATCCCCGACTCAAATTGTCATGCTATTGAGCAAAAAAAAGGAACCTAAAAAATAAGTAATTTTGTAGTTGGAAGAGGATGAATACTATACTCTTGATGAGTTGGATGAAATGGACCAATCTATGGCTTATCTAGCAAGAAAATTTTCAAATATTAGAGTAAAAAAGCCTAGATATTAAAAGAGCAAAGGCCAAACATCCTACAACAACAACTGGAAATGAAAGACTCGGATAAATGCAACTGGAAAAGGTGGCTACAAGTCAGGATCTGTAGACAAATCAAAGATTATATGCTACAACTGTGATGAACTTGGTCAATTTGCCACAAAATGCAGGAAGCCAAAGAAGGTGAAGAAGTATAAGGCTTATTTAGAGCTTGAAGCAAAGTATGAAGCACTTCTGAGAAAATAACAGGAAAAAGTTTATATTGCTGAAGGGAAAATTTGGGATGACACAGATGATGAAAATGATGGTGAAGAATATGAAAACTATGCTCTCATGACATTGGAGCAAGGAGAGTCATCTGCATCTAAGTCTGAGCGCAAGAAGAATAAAGTCATATGGATCATTGACAGTGGATGTTCCAGACATATGACAGGTGATAAAGCCCTGCTATCACAGTTTGAGTAGATGGCTGGTCCTTTGGACACAACATCAAAGGATTCACAATGGGATATGGCAAGTTAATTTCTGGAAATATTGTCATTAAAGATATAGCACTGGTTGCAAGTCTTGAAATGAATCTTCTTAGTGTAAGTCAATTTACAGACACATGTTTCAAGGTTATTTTTGAAAAAGAAGATTGCATAATCACATGCAAGAAAACTGGTGAAGTTGCTCTGAAAGGATTAAGGAAGGGAAGCCTGTTTGTTGCAGACTTGAACTCAGCAAACAAGGATAACATATGTTTCTTCTACACTATGGCATCTAGTGAACAAAGAAAGATCTGTAATAAAAGCTCTCTCACTTGAACTACAAAGCAATTAATACTATGGTGAAAAGAGAATTGGTGAGAGATATGCCAGCTTTGGAATTTGCTTAAAATGAAGTTTGTGAAGCTTATCGAAAAGGGAAAATCAAGAGATCCAGTCACAAGAGCAAAGCTGTGAACTCCATCAATGCTCCACTACATCTTATTCACATAGACTTATTTGGATCTGTAAATGCCATGTCCATATCCAGAAAGAAGTTTGATTTGGTGATGGTGAATGAATACTCAAGGTAAATTGGGGGAATTCATGCATTTAAAAGATGAAATTCCATACATCATCATTGAACACATAAAAAAAATTGAGAAGCAGGCTGAAGATCAAAATTCTGTCAAAATATTGAGGAGTTACAATGGTACAGAATTCATAAATGCAATTCTAAGTAAATTTTGTAAAGTCAAAGACATTGTTCAAGAGTTCTTAGCTACAAAAACACCTCAACAAAATAGTGTGGTTGAAAGGAAAAATGGAAATCTAGTTGAACCTGCAAGGACAATGCTGCAAGATGCCAACCCGCTAACAAGTTTTTGGGAAGAAGCTATTAACACAACATTGTTATTCCCAAACAATCTAACAAAGAATTACAGAAGGAGGGGGGGGGGGTTAAATGTAATTCTGGTTTCTTTTTCAATTTTAAGGACTGTTCTTTCTTAAATATATAACTGTGTTTGATTTAGATAAAGTGCGGAATGGAAGTATTGAAGAAATCAAACACAAAGTAATCAAATACAAGTATTTAAAAATTTCTGGTGGATTAAACTTTTCCACCAGAGATATATATAAATTTGAGAACTCTGTAATGCAAGATTAGCACACAGCTGCTTATAATTAGAACTTACAAATTACAAAGAAATTCTTTACAGATTTTGCTTTTTCGATTTCTCTGGTAAATTGCTTACTGACTTGATACTATTCAACTTGCTACTCTTGGTTTATATATCACCAAGTTACATAACAAAAAGACAAACAAATAAGACAAAAAAATAAGACAAAATGTTTCTTTTTCTAATTACATGCTTCTTCATTTCTCTATCCAGCATCTTTGAATATTTTCAGGTTAGCATGAAAATGGAAATGTTTCTTTGTTCTCTAAAACTTGTAAATAGGCTGCCACATTCCATTTGCATCTAATCAACCCATGTGACTGTCAAGTCACTATCAACTGCTATTTCAATTTAAACATCCGTTGAAACTTCATTGGATCAACCGTTGAAACTGTGTTGAATCATTCGTCGAAGCTTCACTAGATCATCCGTTGAATGTGACTTGGGTCATCCGTCGAAACCTTGTATTAATCATCCGTTGAAAGTCTTCCATAGCAGTTAACTTTATTTAACTTAAACAAAATTACAAGGCATCTAATATTTACAATTAGCCAACTTATTTTGCATATCAAGCTAGTAGTCAACATGACTTTGAATATCCTACAACTTCTAGACTCTTTAAGGTATTGTAGAATGCAGAAATGTGTTACAAGACTTATTGATACATAAGCTACTCTCTTAACGGATGTTAAAGTGATTATCCGTTGAAAGCTACAAATACACTAAATTAAATCTACTAAGGTGTTTTATGTTACTTATCATCAAGTATACAACATATTCCTAACAATCTCCCCCAATTTATGTCTACTGGAATTGTAGGCATAAATTAAGAGAAACTTGATGATAACAAAACACCTAATGAATACAGACTGATTTATAGTAGATTAAATTAATAAGTGTTACAATTTATTGAAAATTATACAGAGGAAGATTTGTAGAGAATCTCACAAGCCATTTTCAAGGTGCTCCTCTAGACTGAGCAAATTTAACTTATTTTCTTGACTGTCTGAACTTCTTTCCCAATTTCTCATTATTTTCTTCAATCTGGTGTTGAAGTTGCCTGTAGAATTCAGATTCATCTTCATTTGTCTGATCCAGCATTTCTTACATCTCCATGAGAGTTTCATTGCTTGAAATTTTTAGCTGATCTTCTAATCTGAAGAATCTTATGGTGCATTTTTCATCCTTGAACTACAACAACCAGTATGGCCTCAAATGCACACTATTTCATGTGTATGAAATAGTTAACACTCTTAGGAGTGCATTTGGACCTCTCTAGCTATTCCTTATTGTTGGGAATATGTTGTAAACTTGATGATTTTATTAACAAAACACCTTATTAGATTCAACTTAGTGTATTATGTAGCACTCGACGGATAAGCAAATATAGTCCCGACGGATGACTCAATATAGTCCCGACGGATGATGATTTGACATCCATTGAGTGAGTAGCTTATGTAACAATAAGTCATGTAGCACATTTCTGCAAACACCTTTGTATAGATTCTGTAGTAGCATATAAGTCATGTTGACTTTAATTAGATATGCAGAATATGTTGATTAATTGTACGTAGATGATGTCTTGTAATTCTGCATAAATGAAATGAAGTCAAGTGCCAAATAGCTACCCGACGGATGATCAACAAAGCTACCCGACGGATGATCAACAAGGCAACCCGATGGATGATCATGTACCGGACGGATGATCAATTCAAACATCTGTTGATAGTGACAACACAATCACATGCATCGAGTGTATGCAAAAGGAATGTGGAAGCCTATTCAATTGGGTTTTTGAGAATAAAGAAACATTGCCATTTCCATGCTATTATGAAGATATTCAAAGGTGTTGTAATAGAGTAGTGAAGCATCATAGTATTAGACTTTATAGGTTTTGTTTTATTATCTTATCTTATTACTGTGTAATCTTGGTGATATATAAACCAAGAGTAGCAAATAGAATAACAACAAGACTAAGCAAGTATTTTCTAAGAGAAACAATTATAAGCTAAATCCTTTAGCATTTCTCTGTAAGTTTAATTGTTCTTATTTGTAAGCAGCTGTGAGCTATTCAAGCTTCACAGAGTTCTCCTGATACATATATATATATATATATATATATATATATATATATATATATATATATATATCTCTGGTGGATACATTCAAATCCACCAGAAAGTTTTAAAGACTTGTGTTTTTATCACTTTATGTTTTGATTCATATTTTACTTGTCATTCCGCACTTTGCAAATCAAAACACTGACATATATATTTTAAGTTAGAACATTTTATAATTCAGAAAAAGTTTCAAGAATTCCATTCAACCCCCCTTCTGTAATTCTTGTTGCATTTTTAGGGACTAACAATTGGTATCAGAGCAAGCTCTTGAAGAACAAAGAGTTTAAAGATCACAACAAACAACAAGATGAACAAGAAGGATGTTGGAGTCAAGATTCGATTTCTAAACAAAGATAATTACCATCACTGGAAGGTAAAGATGCATCTTCATTTACTTTCTCAAGATGAGGCCTATATGGATTGCATAGAGAGAGGCCCTCATGTACCAATGAGATCTACAACTGGAAATGAACCATCAGTTCCCAAGCCAAGGCATGAATGGTCAGATCCTGATATTGAACAAGTCAGGAAAGACAAGATGGCCATGAATATTTAGTTCAATGGAGTTGATGGTGACATGTTTGACAACATCATCAATTGCAAAACTGCCAAGAAAATTTGGGATACAATTCAGATTACATGTGATGGCACTGAACAAGTCAACAATATGAGCATTTCCACTTTGAAAAGGTGAAACTCTCACTGATATCTTTAGTAGATTTCAAAAGCTACTAAATGCTCTAAAGCTGCATGGAAGAGTCTACCAAACCAAGGATTCTAACCTCAAATTTCTGAGATCCCTTCCAAAAGAATGGAAACCAATGACAGTCTCCTTGAGAAATTCACAAGAATACAAGGAGTTTACACTAGAGAGATTGTATGGCATTCTAAAGACTTATGAGCTTCAAATAGAGCAAGATGAAAGAATGGAGAAAGGAAGAAAGAAATGAGGGTCCATTGCACTGGTTACTGAGTTAGAGAAAGAGAAGGAGATGAACATAGAAGCTATTGAGTCCACTTCAAAGGTCTGTGAAAATAAGGGCGAGGGGCTTGTAGCAGAAAATGAAGATTCTTTGAGCCAAGATGATATGGATGACAATGATGAACATCTAGCATTTCTTTCCAGAAGATTTTCCAAGCTCAAGTTCAAAAAGAACTTTGGAGCAGCTAAGCCAAATAGAAACATGGTGGATAAATCAAAATTCAAATGTTTCAAATGTGGCTTGGAAGGGCACTTTGCCAGTGAGTGTAGAAAGTCAGATTCCAGCAAGAAGAAGTTTAAGCCTGTGGATTATAAACAGAAATATTTTGAGTTGCTCAAACAAAAGTAAAGGGCTTTCATTACACAAGAAAATGATTGGGCAATAGATGATCTAGATGAGGATAAGGATGTCAGCTATGTCAATCTAGCCCTAATGGCCAAGTCTGATGAAACAGAGATAAGTTCTTCAAGTAATCAGATAATCACCACTAACCTTGTACATTTATCTAAAGTTGAGTGTTACACTTAAGTCCCTCACTAAGGAAAATGCTAAAATCAAAGAAAACAATTTGTTTTTAAGTGAGAGAAATAATGTGCTAGAGTCTCAGTTTATTGAATTTGAAAAATTGAGAATTGAGTGTAAGATTGCTAAGGATGAATTAATTGAGTCCTTGAAGAAAGATGAGATTTTGAAGAAGCAGCTTGAACGAGAATAGAAGGTGATTAAGGCATGGAAAATATCTAGAGATGTTCATGCTCAAATCACCAAAGTTCAAGGTATTGAGTCCTTTTGTGATGCAGCCTGGAAGAAGAATAAGGAGAGGCTAGAATCCAATTTGGTTAAAGGATTGGTAACAGATGTGGACTCAACGGATGATGAGAGCCATCCGTTGGATAACCAAAAGGATTATCCGTCGAGTGACATAAATCCTCATCCCTCGCCTGTAAGCAAACTTGTGAGTAAAGTTAAACTTGTTAAGTTAAATGAAAAATATGGATTAGTTTCCAAAAACTTCATTTCAGGAGAAACTAGTAGAGTGAAGAAGGAGAAGAAAGTGAATATTGGTCATCTGTCCATCAAGCAATTGAATGACAGACTAGAAAAGATTGAGGTTGAAACAGAGGCTAAAAAGAAAAATAATAGAAATGATAAAGTAGGGATTAACAAACATAACAACTATACACCTGATAAGTATGCTCCAAGAAAAATCTGTGTTAAGTGTGGTAGTGTAAATCATCTATCTGTTAATTGCAAAACTGCCATGCCCACTTCCATATCTGTGCCACCTCCTTTTCCCAATATGAATGCCATGCCTTCTAGGCCTATAAATGCTATATCTACACAGAATATGAATGCACAATTTACTAATATGCCATTTGCACCTAATCCTTATTATGCTGCATTTTGTATGCCTCAAATGCCATTTAGCATGCCCTATTGGAATAACATGTTTGCTAATAGCATGCCATTTCCTGTTAATCAATAGTGCATGATAATTCTGTTTTAATGAATGGTTTCAAAGGTCCAACTCAGATGACTAAGGATGAATCTGATATCCCAAAGTCAAATAAGATCAAACCTAAGAAACAGAAGAAGAAAGCTAACAAGGCAGGACCCAAGGAAACTTGGGTACCAAAATCAACTAGATTTGATTTTAATATGTGCAGGGAAACAGAAAGAATCTGTGGTACTTGGATAGTGGTTGTTCAAGACATATGACTGGTGATTCTACCCTGCTCATAGAGTTCAAGGAGAGAGTTGACCCAAGTATTACTTTTGGAGATGACAACAAGGGTTATACTGTGGGATATGACTTGATTTCAAAAGACAATGTCATCATTAAGGAGGTTGCCTTAGTGGATGGTCTCAAGCACAATTTGTTGAGTATCAACCAGCTTTGTGATAAAGGTAATTCAGTAACCTTCAACTCAGAAGCCTATGTTGTGGCAAACAAAAGAAGCAACAAAGTGGTTCTCACTGGAGTGAGAAAAGGAAATGTGTACCTAGCTGACTTCAACTCATCAAATGCAGAATCTGTTACTTGTCTTCTCAGTAAAGCAAGTCAAGATAAAAGTTGGCTATGGCACAAGAAGCTATCCCATCTAAACTACAAGATCATGAATAATCTTGTAAAGAAATAACTGGTTAGAGGTATTTCTCAAGTGGAGTTTTCTAAGGATGGACTGTGTGATGCTTGCCAAAAGGGTAAACAAATCAAAACATCATTCAGAAAGAAGCTTGATTCAACAATTGAAGAACCTTTACAACTGCTGCACATGGATTTGTTTGGACCAGTTAATGTGTTGTCCATCTCTAGAAAAAGATTTTGCCTAGTAATTGTTGATGATTTCTCAAAGTTCTCTTGGACATATTTCCTTAAGTCTAAAGATGAGGCTAGTGAAATCATCATCAATCACATAAGGCAAGTCAACAATCATCCTGACTTCAAAGTTAGAAGAATCAGGAGTGACAATGGAACTGAGTTCAAGAATTCTGTCATGAGAGCATTTTGTGAAGAAAATGGGATTTTGCATGAGTTTTCAGCAGCAAGAACTCCATAACAAAATGGAGTAGTAGAACGAAGGAACAGATCACTTATTGAAGCTTCCGAATAATGCTTGAAGAATCTAAGTTACCAACATATTTCTGGGCTGAAGCTGTAAATACTGCATGCTACACTCAGAATATTTCTCTGGTGAATCAAGAAAAATGCATGACTCCCTAGCAATTGTTCAAGAACAAGAAGCCAACTCTAAATTTTATTCATGTCTTTGGCTGAAATGTTTTATCTTGAGAAATCAAACTGATCAGAACGGGAACTTTGATGCTAAAGCAGATAAAGGAATTTTTATTGGATATGCTGTTGGTAAAGCATACAGAGTCTACAATCTGAGAACCAACATTATTGTGGAATCTATACATGTTGTGTCTGATGATAAAAAGATTGAAGGACTACAAGATATAGATTACCATGAGAGCCACAAATTTGACAATGTGGAGATGGTTAGTGATGACGGTGATGATAAAAGTGATCAAGAAGCAGTATCAAAGGATAATGCAGAAAAATCTACTACCAATGAAGCACAAAATTCAACATCTATTGAGTTGCAAAATGCTTCATCCGTCGGGAGACAATCTGCTTTATCCGTCGGGAGACAACCAGCTTCATCCGTCGGTACTCAAAATTCACCATCCGTCGGGTCATCAAAAGGAGCTGAAAGTCAGAATAGATCAATTACAGAAAATTCCCCTTTCTCAAATCATAGATTCACAAACTCAGGGGGAGTTTCTACTAATCAAAACTCAATCACGCATCAAGACAACAATGAGGCCTCTTCATCTAGAGCTAATCTACCTCAACAAAGGAAATGGACAAAGGATCACCCCTTTGAGCTCATCATTGGTGATGTTTCTTCTAGAGTTCAAACAAGGAGAGCAACTCAAGAAGAATGTCTATATAGCAGTTTCCTATCTAAGGAAGAACCAAAGAAGGTAGAAGAAGCTTTGTTGGATCCTGATTGGATTTTAGCTATGCAGGAAGAGCTAAACCAATTTGAAAGGAACAAAGTTTGGAAGCTGGTACCTAAGCCTAAAGGAAAGAATCCAATAGACACCAAATGGGTATTCAGAAATAAGATGGATGAAAATGGCATAGTAGTCAGGAACAAAGCTAAATTGGTTGCTAAGGGCTATTGTCAACAAGAAGGATTAGATTTTGATGAAACCTTTGCTCCTGTTGCAAGACTTGAAGCCATCAGAATCTTCTTAGCCTATACAGCCTATGCCAATTTCAAGGTCTATCAAATGGATGTCAAAAGTGCCTTTCGGAATGGAGATTTAGAGGAGGAAGTTTATGTCAGTCAGCCTCCTGGTTTTGAAGATCCAAAATTTCCAGAATATGTCTACTATCTTTTGAAAGCACTTTATGGACTGAAGCAAGCACCTATAGCCTGGTATGACACGTTGTCAAAGTTTATTTTAGAGAATCACTTCACTAGAGGTAATGTTGACAAAAATTTATTCTTTAGAAATGTTAATGGCTCTAGCATACTTGTTTAAATTTATGTAGATGACATTATTTTTGGCTCTACAGATGAAAAACTTTGCAAAAAGTTTGCCAAATTGATGCAAAGTTAGTATGAAATGAGCATGATGGGAGAACTACTAAACCAAGGATATCTTTAGTAGATTTCAAAAGCTACTAAATGCTCTAAAGCTGCATGGAAGAGTCTACCAAACCAAGGATTCTAACCTCAAATTTCTGAGATCCCTTCCAAAAGAATGGAAACCAATGACAGTCTCCTTGAGAAATTCACAAGAATACAAGGAGTTTACTTTGGAGAGACTGTATGACATCCTGAAAACTTATGAGCTTGAAGTAGAGCAAGATGAGAGGATGGAGAAAGGAAAGAAGAAAGGAGGGTCCATTGTACTGGTTTCTGAGTTAGAGAAAGAGGAGATGAAGATAGAAGCTCTTGAGTCTACTTCAAAGGTCTGTGAAAACAAGGGAAAAGAGCTGGTAGCAGAAAATGAAGATTCTTTGAGCCAAGATGATATGGATGACATTGATGAACATCTAGCATTTCTTTCCAGAAGATTTTCCAAGCTCAAGTTCAAGAAGAACTTTGGAGCAGCTAAGCCAAATAGAAACATGGTGGATAAATCAAAATTCAAATGTTTCAAATGTGGCTTGGAAGGGCACTTTTCCAGTGAGTGTAGAAAGTCAGATTCCAGCAAGAAGAAGTTTGAGCCTGTGGATTATAAACAGTAAGTATTTTGAGTTGCTCAAACAAAATGAAAGGGCTTTGATTACACAAGAAAATGACTGGGCAGCAGATGGTCTGGATGAGGATGAGGATGAGGATGTCAGCTATGTCAATCTAGCCCTAATGGCCAAGTCTGATGAAACAGAGACAAGTTCTTCAAGTAATCAGGTAATTACCACTAACCTTGCACATTTATCTAAAGCTAAGTGTAATGATGCAGTAAATGACATGTCTACAAAATTATATCATTTGTGTGTTACACTTAAGTCCCCCACTAAGGAAAATGCCAAAATCAAAGAAAACAATTTGTTTTTAAGTGAGAGAAATAATGTGCTAGAGTCTCAGTTTATTGAATTTGAAAAACTGATAATTGAGTGTAAGACTGCTAAGGATGAATTAACTGAGTCCTTGAAGAAAGAAGAGATTTTGAAGAAGCAGCTTGAATGAGAACATGAGGTGATTAAGGCATGGAAAACATCTAGAGATGTTCATGCTCAAATCACCAAAGTTCAAGGTATTGAGTCCTTTTGTGATGCAGCCTGGAAAAAGAATAAGAAGAAGCTGGAATCCAATTTGGTTGAAGGATTGCTAACAGATGTGGACTCGACGGATGATAAGAGTCATCCGTCGGATAACCAAAAGGATTATCCGTCGAGTGACATAAATCCTCATCCGTCGGCTGTGAGTAAAGCCAAACTTGCCAAGTTAAATGAAAAATATGGATCAGTTTCTAAAATTTTTATTTCAGGAGAATCTAGTCAAGCGTGGAAGGAGAAGAAAGTGAATGTTGGTCATCTGTCTATCAAGCAATTGAATAACAGACTAGAAAAGATTGAGGTTAAAATAGAGGCTAAAAGGAAAAATAATAGAAATGGTAAAGTAGGGATTAACAAACATAACAACTACACACCTGATAAGTATGCTCCAAGAAAAATCCGTGTTAAGTGTGGTAGTGTAAATCATATGTCTGTTAATTGCAAAACTGCCATGCCTACTTCCATATCTGTGCCACCTCCTTTTCCCAACATGAATGTCGTGCCTTCTATGCCTATGAATGCTATGTATACAGAGAATATGAATGCAGAATTTGCTAACATGCCATTTGAACCAAATCCTTATTATGCTTCATTTAGTATGCCTCAAATGCCATTTAGCATGCCCTACTGGAATAACATGTTTGCTAATAACATGCCATTTCCTGTTAATCAAAATGTGCATGATAATTCTGTTTTAATTAATGGTTTCAAAGGTCCAACTCAGATGACTAAGGATGAATTTGATATATCCAAGTCAAATGAGATCAAACCTAACAAACAGAAGAAGAAAGCTAACAAGGCAGGACCCAAGGAAACTTGGGTACCAAAATCAACTTGATTTGATTTTAATGTGTATAGGGAAATAGAAAGAATCTGTGGTACTTGGATAGTGGTTGTTCAAGACACATGACTGGTGATTCTACCCTACTCACAGAGTTCAAGGAGAGAGCTGGCCCAAGTATTACTTTTGGAGATGACATCAAGGGTTATACTGTGGGATATGGTTTGATTTCAAAAGACAATATCATCATTGAGGAGGTTGCCTTCGTGGATGGTCTCAAGCACAATTTGTTGAGTATCAGCCAACTTTGTGATAAAGGCAATTCAGTAACCTTCAACTCAGAAGCCTGTGTTGTGATAAATAAAAGGAGCAACAAAGTGGTTCTCACTGCAGTGAGAAAAGGAAATGTATACCTAGCTGACTTCAACTCATCAAATGCAGAATCTGTTACTTGTCTACTCAGTAAAGCAAGTCAAGATGAAAGTTGGCTATGGCACAAGAAGCTATCCCATCTAAACTTCAAGATCATGAATGATCTTGTAAAGAAATAACTGGTTAGAGGTATTCCTCAAGTGGAGTTTTCTAAGGATGGACTATGTGATGCTTGCCAAAAGGGTAAACAAATCAAAGCATCATTCAGAAAGAAGCTTGATTCAACAATTGAAGAACCTTTGCAACTGCTACACATGGATTTGTTTGGACCAGTTAATGTGTTGTCCATCTCTAGAAAAAGATTTTGCCTAGTAATTGTAGATGATTTCTCAAAGTTCTCTTGGACATATATCCTTAAGCCTAAAGATGAGGCTAGTGAAATCATCATCAATCACATAAGGCAAGTCAACAATCATCCTTACTTCAAAGTTAGAAGAATCAGGAGCGACAATGGAACTGAGTTCAAGAATTCTGTCATGAGAGCATTTTGTGAAGAAAATGGGATTTTGCATGAGTTTTCAGCAGCAAGAACTCCACAACAAAATGGAGTAGTAGAAAGAAGGAACAAATCACTTGTTGAAGCTGCAGGACAATGCTTGAAGAATCTAAGTGTTAGGAATGTATGTGCATTAGTTTGATGATATGTTTAACAAAATACTTAAGTAGAAATTTAGTGTCTGTAGCCTCAACGGATAAGACCACTTTGGCTATCCGTTGATGGTGTAGCTTTGCTTAGAAATAAGTCTAGTGTTGTAGCATATTTCAGTCTCTGTATTTAAAATGTAATTCTTGGAAGTTGAGAGAAACTATGAGTCATGTTGACTACTAGATGATATGCAGATAGGAAGGCCAATTGTAAATACTTCATGCCTTGTAATTTTGTATAAGTGAAGTGGTATCAACGGATGACGTAAAGACCTTCAACGGATGAGAAGCTAAGCTTCAACGGATGTCTCTAAAGCTTCAATGGATAAAGTCATCAACGGATAACATCCTTCAACGGATGAGTGCATCAACGGATGAAAGCTTCAACGGATGTTCTGATGATTAGCCGTTGATAAGAGGTAGTTGTACTTACAAACAGAGGCACATGGGTTGATAGAGACAACTGAGATGTGGTAGCCGAATTTCAGGAACAACAGAAAAAGCAGCCGTTCCTCTTTAGTACAAAGATGCAATAGTCAACAAAGTACTGGAGTGAACAGGAAAAGAAGCAAGTGAAGATCTTATTTTATTACTGTATTTTATATTGTTCTTCACTTGTACACTTGGTAATATATAAACCAAGTAGAAGCTAGTAATTAGAGAGGAGATTTTCCAGAGCTGCTTAGAAAAATATTGAGAGAAAATTCATCTAGTTTGTACTAGGATGCAGCTGTGATCAACATTGTTTAATCACAGATTTTCTAAAATACCATCTCTGGTGGAACAACAAATCCACCAGAAAAGTTTTTAAGGTCTGTTGTGTTCTTTACATTTGTGCTTGAATTTATATCTGTCTGTATTAGCTTAAAGCAATTCACACACTTGTTCTTCTTGAACACACAACTTTCATAAACTGCTCAAAACTTGAAAAAGTTTTGAGATTTACATTCAACCCCCCCTTCTGTAAATCTCATTGTTAGTCCACCAGGAATAACAATTGGTATCAGAGCAGGCTCTTGACATACAAAGAGTTTAAAGATCTTGGAATCTAACAAAGATGAGTAAGAAGGATATTGGAGTAAAGATCCCAGTTCTTGACAAAGACAGTTATCACCATTGGAAGGTGAAAATGCACCTTCATCTACTCTCCCAAGATGAAGGTTATGTAAACTGCATTGAGAATGGTCCTCACATTCCCCACAAAGTAGCAACAGTTGCTACAGCCACAGTTGCTGTTGGTCAATCCATTCCAAAACCTAGAGCAGAATGGACAATGGAAGACACAGAAGAAGTCCACAAGGATAAGAAGGCTATGAACATTTTGTTTAATGGTCTTAACTTGGATATGTTTGATAATGTGATAAATTGCACAACTGCCAAAGAGGTTTGGGACACAGTTCAACTACTGTGTGAAGGTACAGAACAAGTGAAAGAAAACAAAATGCAGCTTCTCATTCAACAGTATGAATACTTTCATTTTGAAGAAAATGAATCTTTAAATGAAACATTCAATAGGTTCCAAAAGCTGTTGAATGGACTGAAGCTGTATGGAAGAGTGTACCAGGTGAAGGATTCAAATCTTAAATTTTTAAGATCCTTGCCAAAGGAATGGAAACCCATGACTGTCTCCTTAAGAAACTCTCAAGAATATAAGGACTTCACTCTTGAAAGATTGTATGGAATCTTGAAGACTTATGAACTAGAGCTGGAACAGGATGAGATATTGGAGAAGGGGAGAAAGAAAGGAAATTCAGTTGCATTGGTAGCTGAAGATGAGAGGAAATGCAGACAAGAAACTGCAAGATCTACATCAAACTCCAAAGATGGTATAAGAAATCAGGAATCAAGCAAGGGGAAAGAGCAAGTTGCTGAAAATGAAGACAACTCCAGCCAAGATGACTCAGATGGTATTGATGAGCATCTTGCATTTCTGTCCAGAAGATTTGCAAAGATGAAATTCAAGAAAAACACTAGAGCCACTAAACCTCACAAAAACACTGTGGACAAATCCAAGTTCAAGTGTTTCAATTGTGGTATAAGTGGACACTTTGCAAGTGAGTGCAGAAAGCCAACTTCTGAAAAGAAGAAATTTGAACAAGTAGATTACAAAAAGAAATATTTTGATCTACTCAAGCAAAAGGAGAGGGCTTTCATTACTCAAGAAAGGGACTGGGCAGCTAATGGAGATGAAGAGGATGAAGATGTGGAGTATGTCAACCTTGCTCTCATGGCTGATTCTGAAGAAAATGAAGTTAGTTCATCAAGCAATCAGGTAATCACTACTGACTTAACACAGCTTACTAAAGAAGAGTGCAATGATGCTTTTAATGACATGTCTACTGAATTGTATCATTTGCGTGTGTCTCTTAAATCTCTTGCTAAAGAAAATAGCAGGATTAGAGAGAACAATCTGTTTTTAAGTAATAGAAATGCTTTGTTAGAAGATAAGATGATTGACCTAGAGAAAACAAAGCTGCATTGTATATCTGTTGAAAATGAACTAGCTGAATCTGTTAAGAAAGTAGAAATACTTTCCAATCAATTAGAGAAAGAGCAAGAGGTGATTAAAGCCTGGAAGACATCTAGGGATGTAAGTGCTCAAATTGCTAAGGTCCAAGGAATTGAATCATTCTGTGAAACTGCCTGGGATAAAAATAAAAAGAAACTGGAATTAATTGATGGGCTGTCAACGGATGTGGAATCAACGGATGATGAAAGTTATCCGTTGAAGGAAGAAAAGGAGCATCCGTTGAAGGTTCCTCAATCAAAACAGGCAGATGTTTCTAAAAGAGAGAATCTAAAGAAACTCAACAAAAAGTTTGGTTCAACTTCAAAGAACTTTGTCAAAGAAGAAGCAAGCACATCCAAAGATGTCAGTAAGGTGAATGTAGGGCACATGACCTTAGAACAGTTAAATAATAGGCTCAAGATGGTTGAGGATAAAAAGGAATCTAAAAGAAAATCCAACAGAAATGGGAAGGTAGGAGTTAATAAACACAACAATTACACACCTGATAGGTATGCTCCTAGAAAAAGCTGTGTGCATTGTAGTAGTGTTAATCATCTATCTGCTAATTGTAAATCCATTAAGAAGACTCCCATAACTGTACCCTCTTCTATGCCTAATATGTCTGCATCACCTCTGCATGCTATGCCTGTTATGTCTCAACAAAATCCTTATGCACATTTTGTAAACATGCCACATTTTAACAATCCTTATCTTGCTGCATTTAGTATGCCTCAAATGCCATACAATATGCCCATGTGGAATAACATGTTTGCACAATCAATGCCTAATAATTTTACAAATGTGCTAAATGATTCTGTGACTAACCCTACACCTCAACCAACTACATCTAAGACCAAGGTTGACTCAAACTTACCTAAGTCTAAAGATGCAGGAGGAATGAAGTCTAGGAGAAAGGCTAACAAGAATGGACCCAAGGAAACTTGGGTACCAAAATCAAATTGATTGATTTTATGGTGTGCAGGGAAATGGAAGAAATCTATGGTACTTGGACAGTGGTTGTTCAAGACACATGACAGGAGATTTCTCCCTGCTCACAGAGTTTAAGGAGAGAGCTGGCCCTAGCATAACCTTTGAAGATGACAGCAAAGGGTTTACTATGGGATATGGCTTGATTTCAACAAGGATTGTCATCATTAATGAAGTTGCATTAGTTGATGGTCTCAAGCACAATTTACTGAGCATCAGTCAACTATGTGATAAAGGGAATACAGTTTCCTTGAATTCTGAAGCCTGTGTTGTCACTAGTAAGAAAGACAACAAAGTGGTTCTAACTGGAGTTAGAAAAGGAAATGTGTACATAGCTGACTTCAACTCTACAGATGCAGAATCCATTACTTGTCTCTTCAGCAAAGCAAGCACAGTTGAAAGTTGGCTATGGCACAAGAAGCTATCTCACTTGAATTTCAAGACAATGAATGATCTAGTCAAAAAGGACTTAGTTAGAGGAATCCCTCTAGTTGAATTCTCAAGGGATGGTTTGTGTGATGCTTGTCAGAAAGGTAAACAAAGGAAAGCATCATTCAAAAAGAAGCTTGAAACAACAATTGATGAACCATTACAGCTGCTACATATGGATTTGTTTGGACCAGTCAATGTATTGTCTATTGCAAGAAAAAGATATTGCTTAGTGATTGTAGATGATTTCTCAAAGTTCTCATGGGTCTATTTTCTTGGATCAAAGGATGAAGCAAGTGAAATCATTATCAATCACATCAGGCAAGTCAACAATCATCCTGACTTGAAGGTTAGAAATATCAGGAGTGACAATGGAACTGAGTTCAAGAATTTGACATTAAGGCTGTTCTGTGAAGAAAATGGAATCATGCATGAGTTCTCAGCTCCAAGAACACCTCAGCAAAATGGGGTTGTTGAAAGAAAGAACAGATCTTTAATTGAAGCTGCCAGAATAATGCTTGAAGAATCAAAGTTACCAACATATTTCTGGGCTGAAGCTGTTAATTGTGCCTGCTTCACTCAGAATATTTCTTTGATCAATCAAGCTAAAGGCATGACTCCTTATCAGTTGTTCAAGAGAAGAAAACCAACTCTAAACTTTCTTCATGTCTTTGGATGTAAATGCTTTATACTAAGGAATCAATCTGACCATAAAGGAAAGTTTGATGCAAAGGCTGATGAAGGGATATTTGTTGGTTACTCAGCTGGAAAATCTTATAGGGTCTACAATCTAAGAACCAACATTGTTATGGAATCTGTGCATGTTGTGTTTGATGATAAAAAGATTGATGGACTAACAGATGAGGGACATAATGAGAGACTCAAATTTGACAACATTGAGATATATTGTAATGATAGTGAAGAGGAGACTGATGGAGATGACACTTCAAAAGGGATTCAAAACATGCCCTTGGATAATGCACAAAATATTGCATCCATTGATAGAGGCAATGCAGTATCCGTTGAAAGACATAGTGCATCATCCGTTGAAGTACAAAATGAAGCATCCGTTGATCATAGTTCATCAACGGATAATCGATTTACATCATCAGTTGATAGAACTCCAAGTTCCCTGCAAAGGACCAACAACTCAGGGGGAGTTTCAACTAGTCAACACTCTGTCTCACATCATGACAATACTGAGGCCACCTCATCTAGAGCACATCTTCCACCACAAAGGAAATGGACCAAGAATCATCCCTTTGAACTGATCATTGGTGATGCATCATCTAAAGTGCAAACAAGAAAAGCCACTCAAGATGAATGTCTGTATAGTAGTTTTCTGTCTCAGGAGGAACCTAAGAAAGTGGAAGAAGCTCTATTGGATCCAGATTGGATATTAGCTATGCAGGAAGAGCTGAACCAATTTGAGAGAAACCAGGTATGGAAGCTGGTACCCAAACCAAAGAACAAGAGTCCTATTGACACAAAGTGGGTATTCAGAAACAAGATGGATGAAAATGGCATTATCATAAGGAATAAAGCCAGACTGGTTGCTAAAGGCTATTCTCAGCAAGAGGGAATAGATTTTGATGAAACATATGCTCCTGTTGCAAGACTTGAAGCCATCAGAATATTTCTAGCCCATGCAGCCCATGCCAATTTCAAAGTCTATCAAATGGATGTCAAGAGTGCATTTCTAAATGGGAAATTAGAAGAAGAAGTCTATGTAAGTCAACCTCCAGGATTTGAAGATCCAAATTTTCCAGACTATGTGTATTATCTGTTGAAAGCACTCTATGGACTGAAGCAAGCACCTAGAGCCTGGTATGAAACCTTATCAAAATTTCTTTTGGAGAATCACTTCACTAGAGGTACTGTTGATAAAACTCTCTTCTTTAGGGATGTTAATGGCTCTAGTATACTTGTTCAAATTTATGTAGATGACATAATATTTGGCTCTGTAGATGATAAACTTTGCAAAAAGTTTGCTAAGCTAATGCAAAGTAATTATGAAATGAGCCTAATGGGAGAACTAACCTATTTTCTTGGTTTACAAGTTAAACAAGTTAGTGATGGAATTTTCATTAGTCAAACTAAATATATTTATGATCTTTTAAAGAAGTTTGACTTAATGGAATGTTCATCTGCAAAAACTCCCATGGCCACTGCCACCAAACTTGAATTAAATAAGACTGAAAGGTCTGTGGATATTACAAGTTATAGAGGCATGGTTGGTTCACTTTTATATTTAACTGCTAGCAGACCAGATATAATGTTTGCTACATGTCTATGTGCTAGATTCCAAGCTGATCCTAGGGAGTCTCACTTAATTGCTATCAAAAGGATTTTCAGATATCTCAAGGGTACCCCAAATTTAGGTATTTGGTATCCTAAAGAATCTGGCTTTGATCTAATTGGTTATTCAGATGCAGACTATGCAGGTTGCAAAATAGATAGGAAAAGTACAACAGGCTCCTGCCAATTCCTGGGAAACAAGCTTGTATCATGGTTTAGCAAAAAGCAAAATTCAGTCTCTACTTCTACAGCTGAGGCTGAATACATTGCTACTGGAAGTTGCTGTTCTCAAGTGTTATGGATGAGGAACCAACTCCTTGACTATGGACTTCATGTTGATAGAATTCCTATCTTTTGTGACAACACAAGTGCCATAGCCATAACAGAGAATCCTGTGCAGCACTCAAGGACCAAGCACATTGATATCAAGTACCACTTCATTAGGGAGCATGTCATGAATGGTACAGTGGAACTACATTTTGTTCCAAGTGAACAACAAATTGCTGACATATTTACCAAGCCACTTGATGAATCAACATTCACAAGATTGGTAAGTGAGCTAGGTATGCTTAATTACTCTTAAAATTCATGTCTTTATTGCAATTTGAATTGAAGCCTGAAATATATTAGTTGCTAAGAACAAATTTGACTTTTAACATAGTTTATTCCATCAACGGATGTTCCCTATCCGTTGAAAGTCAAAATTGCTCTATCAACGGATAGTCATTATCCGTTGAAAGACAAATACATTTCTGGAATTTTTTATCCGTCAACGGATAAAACTGAAGTACCTTTCAACGGATGACAATTTGCCTTATCCGTTGAAATGTCACATCAATCGATTCAGGTGTTTAACAGCCGTTGATTCTATTCTCTTAACCGTTGATACTCATACATACATCTGTATGTATTGGTTTTAAAGGTAGTTTTTAGAATACTTACAGTTTATTCTTAAACGGCTGAAATTCACTAACGCATATTTATTGATAAATCTTTATTTTATATTTTTGTTTATTAATTTGAGAAAGCATATAAGTTCCTCTGATTGTTCATTTTTACTTTACGCTTTCTTGAAATTTCAAGCATTTACCATTTTCTCTCTGCAAAAACTTCAAGTTATTCTCTGCAATTTCTACTCACAAAAATGGCACCAGTCGTGAAGATTATGTCTCAATCTGGGTTCATCTATGAAAAGAACAATTTCATAGCTTTGGTAGAAAAGAATGAAGCCCACTCAGACTATCACAAAATGATGGACTTCATCAAAAACTGTAAACTTAGCTATGCAATGCTGGAAGCCCCAACAATTTTCTGTGAAGTAGTTGAGGAGATTTGGACAACTGCTGAGTTCAACTCCATGGATATGACTATCTCCTTCACTCTCAAAGGTAAAACTCACTGTATTAACTGTGATGATTTACAAGCATGTTTTAAATTGCCTGAGAACAATGCCATGACACCACACACTGATAGTGATGTATCCAGCATGTTAGATTCCATAGGTTATTCTCTTAAGTCTGCTAATTTAGGGAGTATTAGAAAAAAAGGCCTTAGGAAAGAATGGAGTTTCCTTGGGGATGCCTTTATAAAGGTTTTCTCTGGGAAAATTAGTAATTTTGATGCCATAACTTCATCTCTGGTTAATATGCTCTATATGCTTGTTTCTGATAGGTATTTTAACTTTAGCAACTATGTGATGCTAGAATTAGGTACTAGATTGGGTAACAAAGCTAATAGACCTAATAACATCTATTATGCTAGATTCTTTATGTTATTGGCTAACCATGTTGCTGAAGGTTTAGTCATAATCAATGAGAATAATAAACTCAAGTGCTGGGCACAAGAGAAAAGAGTTCTTGCAGACTTGAAGAGAATGGATCTTAACAGCAGTGTGCCATTGGTATATTTACCAATCATGAATGCACCTCAGGTAGGTGAGGTAATTGCTTCTACAACTCCTACTTCTTCCAACCTCTCTATTTCTTTATCTTCTAGTGTGGCCATAAAATCTGTGATGCCCCAACAGATTTCTACCAAGGTCACCAAAACTAAACTTTCAAAATCCAAGACAAAGAAATCCACCTCTGTTGTTTCTCAAAAGACAACAGTTGTAACACCAACTATTAACCCTGAGGTGAGTGAACAGGGTGTGAGTGGTGAGGGGAGGGGTGAACATCAAAGAAACCCCCAGGATAAGGAAGGACAGTTGAGTGCTTCCCAAGCTAGCCAAGCCACAGTTTCTCAAAAAGCTGTGGTGGTTGAAAAGGTATCTAGCACATCCCTAGTACCATCCTCCCAAAAGGATGTTACTATTGAAAATAGTTCCAAACCAGGAACACAGAACAAAAGAGGGAGGGACACTAAAGCCAAACACTCACCAACAAAAGCCTTTATTAGAAGAAAGAAGGCCAGAACCCAATCTTCTACACAGGGTGCACACACTGCACAGATACATCCATCTGTATCTATGCCTTCTCAAACTCAGTTTGATGTGACTCCAATAAATGTGGAGTCACAGCCTCATTCTCTCACAATAATCACACATCAATCACCAAACACTTCATCACCATCTCTGGATGTGGATATGTTATTCCCATCAATTCCTGATTCTCCCTCTTTACAACTCAGGGAGAAGCCCCACTCAAATACAGGTGATCATCATCTCTTAGATGATTTGTTGGATCACCCGCAAATTCTTTCAGATATAATTGAAGGATCTGTGTCACCACATCTCAAATCAATCTACACAGATTCAACAGTTATATCACTTTCAATTTCAACTTCTTTTCCTTCTTCAACGGATATCACTCATCCATTGACAAGTGGTTGTTCTTCAACGGATAAGCTTAACAGCAGTTATCCGTTGATAACATCAGTTTCACCTTCAACGGATATTCCACATCCGTTGACAGTCTCTACACAAATAACTGAATTAATTCCAAGTGTAGAAGACATGAATACTGTGCAATCACTCTTAGGATTGAGGGAAGGGAGTGACAATTTGAGTGAGAGGCTGGGTTGCTCCCAGGCAAAAGGAGAGATTGAGAGCTCAAAAATGCATGCTATTTCTTCCAGCATGGCAAAAGTAAGTGAGTGGAGTACCACCTTAGTAGGTGAAGGTGAGGGAGTGAGATGTGTGAGCCAGGGGGAGCCCCTGATGCAAGAACATAGAGAAAAAGAGAGAAAAGCAGGTACAGTAGCTACAAGGGTGGAACCAGCCATTGCTAATGAGTCAATGATTGTGGATGATGCTGAAAAGGAAAGACAATTTCAGCAACATTACAAAGCTGTAATTGATAATATTTCCTTGGATGCTGACACTTTTACTCATCCTGTGACAGCCTATCAACTGTTGGCTGCTCAGGGCAATGAGGAGGCAGCAAGATCACTACATCTAGTGCACACAACAGAATCTCTTCAAAGGGATAAAGCTGCCATTAACAAAATGCCTTCTACAGCTGGTGAGCCATCTGAGGAATTTGGAGCAAATTCTGATGATGATGACTCTATTTCTTTTGATGGAAGCATGAACTCAGGGGGAGATGAAGGCCCTAGTTCAATTCCAAATCTACCTGAATGGGCCTTGACTAAGGAGTATAGATCAGGGGAATTCAATGTCTCTTTAGTCAGACAAATCAACACTATTCAACAGGCCATTCAGAATACTTCACATGCAAGTATCAAGGCTATCCTTCAAGCTCACCTGGACTCACTGCATCTCATGAAGCTGCAGCAAGTGAAGCAGAATCTGAGTATGGATGATCTCAGGAAGGATATTGCTGACTTGAAAACCTATACTTCAGAAAAATTGGACTCAGTCATGCCCTATGGTACATTGCAGGACTTGGTTTTGAGATTGAAGAAAGAATCTGTTACTGAAAAACGGTTGGCCAAGTTAGAAGACAGAGTTCAAGTTATTGAAGATTCTGTGGCCACCATTCTTCACAATCAACAATCTCAAACCAGTCTCCTAATGCAGCTGGCAAAAGCACAAGGCTTGACCCCTCTCCTTGATGATAACAAAAAGGGGGAGAGTAAAAGGGAAGGGGAAGGAGAGCCATCTACAAAAGTCAACATATCTAAAGTGCTAGTTCCTGCCATCACTACTTCTCCAATCATTCAAATCAAGGGCAAGCCTGATGGAATTGATTTGATTCAGCTAGCAGCAGCTGAAATTCAAGTGAAAGAACAAAGGAGGAGAATTGATGAAAGGTTGCAACTGTTGTTTGGTTCTACACAAGACAAATCAACATCTGTGAAATACAGCACAAAAATTGAACCAATCAACATGGAGCTCATGCCAGTAGGGAGTCATAAGGATGGAGAAGCTTCTTCCAAAGAACTACAAGCTATAATTCTCAAGCCCAATGAAAGATCCAATAAGGACTCAACAAAAAATCCTTTAAAAGAAGTGGACTTTCCTCCTCCAAAAGCTAATGAGAACAAGATTTTAGGCAGAAGTATTGCTTATCTCAAAAAGACCATGGATGAGGCTGTAAGGAGAAATAGAGCTATTATCATTAGAGAGGGAAAGAGCATATGTGTGATGCAAGGACATCCCAAATTCTCAATAGCCAAGAAGGAAGAAGACAAGAAATTAAAGGCTGACAAAAGAGCACAAGCAAAGCTTGAACAACAGCTAAAGTCAAGTCTAGTTGAAAAAGAAAAAGGGATTGAAGTCAGGGGTGAAGACAAGACTACAAACCTAGATGAGGTTTTAGGGAGTATATTTGGTGAGAGTGTGGAAGAAAGAGAGGAATGGCAGAAGGGAAACAGAAGAAAGGCCAAGGCACATAGAAGGAGTGGAGATAACACTGAAGTAACCAAATCCATATCTAAACCACTACCTTCCATACCTGAACCCCTTGTTGCTGATCCCACAATAAACATCCATGGTGAACCAATCATTCCAAAAGAGGAACCTATTGATTGGGACACTATCAAATTGCCTACCTTTCTAACCACTCTTCCACTACCAAAGAAACAGAAAAGAAAACCAAAATCTACACCTCCCATAACCTCTAAGAAATTCACTCAAAAACAAAAACCTAAGCCTAAGTCACCCATTTCTAAAGATGATTATGTTCACATCTGTGACATAAAAGAAATTTCAGACATTGAACTCTATCTGGATGAGCTGGAGGATGTAAGGGGAATAGCTGCCTACAGACAGCTACCAGAGAGATTAGTGTTCAGATATAAAGGAGCTGGGGAAAGAACATGGCCTCTCCACAGGATTCTGGATGAAGGCTACTCTACCTTGATTAGAGTCTATTCAGCTATACAAAAGGATTCTGGCTTTACCAGAACTGCCAATACTGAAATTCTCAACAAGATAGCCAATATAAGGAAAACTTGGAGGGAGCCCAATGCTTTACCCAGGACTTTACTCATTCAAGAAAGGGAAATGAAAATTCACAAATCACCTCATTGGTTGATGGAATTTAGAGATGATAAAGGAGTCAGAAGATTTTTCAGACTTGAAGACCAACTCAAGATTGCCAGCAATGAAACTCTCAAAGAAATGCAATCTAAGTTGGATGTCAGTGTTGAAGATGAAGCTGAATTCTTCAGACAACTCCAACTCCAAATTGAAGAAAATGACAAAAGGCTAGGAAAGAAAACCAGGGAACAAAGAAGAAAAAGATGATTTGCTCAGACTAAAGGAGTGTCCTTGGAAACACTGTAAATCTTCAATTATCTCCTAGTACATACTCTTTTGCAGCATTTTTAAATTTCTACTTAGTTTCAATTCATATATCTGTTAAGTGTTTTGTTATCATCAAGTTAACCCTGAATTTATGCCTACAATTCTTATAGACATAAATAGGGGGAGATTGTTAGGAATGTATGTGCATTAGTTTGATGATATGTTTAACAAAATACTTAAGTAGAAATTTAGTGTCTGTAGCCTCAACGGATAAGACCACTTTGGCTATCCGTTGATGGTGTAGCTTTGCTTAGAAATAAGTCTAGTGTTGTAGCATATTTCAGTCTCTGTATTTAAAATGTAATTCTTGGAAGTTGAGAGAAACTATGAGTCATGTTGACTACTAGATGATATGCAGATAGGAAGGCCAATTGTAAATACTTCATGCCTTGTAATTTTGTATAAGTGAAGTGGTATCAACGGATGACTTAAAGACCTTCAACGGATGAGAAGCTAAGCTTCAACGGATGTCTCTAAAGCTTCAATGGATAAAGTCATCAACGGATAACATCCTTCAACGGATGAGTGCATCAACGGATGAAAGCTTCAACGGATGTTCTGATGATTAGCCGTTGATAAGAGGTAGTTGTACTTACAAACAGAGGCACATGGGTTGATAGAGACAACTGAGATGTGGTAGCCGAATTTCAGGAACAACAGAAAAAGCAGCCGTTCCTCTTTAGTACAAAGATGCAATAGTCAACAAAGTACTGGAGTGAACAGGAAAAGAAGCAAGTGAAGATCTTATTTTATTACTGTATTTTATATTGTTCTTCACTTGTACACTTGGTAATATATAAACCAAGTAGAAGCTAGTAATTAGAGAGGAGATTTTCCAGAGCTGCTTAGAAAAATATTGAGAGAAAATTCATCTAGTTTGTACTAGGATGCAGCTGTGATCAACATTGTTTAATCACAGATTTTCTAAAATACCATCTCTGGTGGAACAACAAATCCACCAGAAAAGTTTTTAAGGTCTGTTGTGTTCTTTACATTTGTGCTTGAATTTATATCTGTCTGTATTAGCTTAAAGCAATTCACACACTTGTTCTTCTTGAACACACAACTTTCATAAACTGCTCAAAACTTGAAAAAGTTTTGAGATTTACATTCAACCCCCCCTTCTGTAAATCTCATTGTTAGTCCACCAGGAATAACACTAAGTTACCAACATATTTCTGGGCTGAAGCTGTAAATACTACTTGCTACACTCAGAATATTTCTCTGGTGAATCAAGAAAAATGCATGACTCCCTACCAATTGTTCAAGAACAAGAAGCCAACTCTAAATTTTCTTCATGTCTTTGGCTTCAAATTTTTTATTTTTGAGAAATCAAACTGATCAGAATGGGAAGTTTGATTCTAAAGCAGATGAAGGAATTTTTATTGGATATGCTGTTGGTAAAGCATATAGAGTCTACAGTCTGAGAACCAACATTGTTGTGGAATCAATACATGTTGTGTTTGATGATAAAAAGATTGAAGGACTACAAGATGGATATTACCATGAGAGCCTCAAATTTGACAATGTGGAGATGGTTAGTGATGACAGTGATGATGAAAGTGATCAAGAAACAGTATCAAAGGATAATGCAGAAAAATCTACTACCAATGAAGCAAAAAATTCAACTTCTGTTGAGTTGCAAAATGCTTCATCCGTTGGGAGACAATCTGCTTTATCCGTCAGGAGACAACCAGCTTCATCCGTCGGTACTCAAAATTCACCATCCGTCGGGTCATCAAAAGCAGCTGAAAGTCAGAATAGATCACTTACAGAAAATTCCCCTTTCTCAAATTAAAGATCCATAAACTCAGGGGGAGTTTCTAATAATCAAAACTCAATCACACATCAAGACAACAATGAGACCTCTTCATCTAGAGCTAATCTACCTCAACAATGAAAATGGACAAAGGATCACCCCTTTGAGATCATCATTGGTGATGTATCTTCTAGAGTTCAAACAAGGAGAGCAACTCAGGAAGAATGTCTATATAGCAGCTTCCTCTCCAAGGAAGAACCAAAGAAGGTAGAAGAAGCTTTGTTGGATCCTGATTGGATTTTAGCTATGCAGGAGGAGCTAAACCAATTTTAAAAGAACAAAGTATGGAAGCTGGTACCCAAGCCTAAAGGAAAGAATCCAATAGACACTAAACGGGTATTCAGAAACAAGATGGATGAAAATGGCATAGTAGTCAGGAACAAAGCTAGATTGGTTGCTAAGGGCTATTGTCAATAAGAAGGAATAGATTTTCATGAAATATTTGCTCCTGTTGCAAGACTTGAAGCCATCAGAATCTTTTTAGCCTATGCAGCCCATGCCAATTTCAAGGTCTATCAAATGGATGTCAAGAGTGCTTTTCTAAATGGAGATTTGGAGGAGGAAGTCTATGTCAGTCAGCCTCATGGTTTTGAAGATCCAAATTTTCCAGAATATGTCTACTATCTTTTGAAAGCACTTTATGGACTGAAGCAAGCACCTAGAGCCTGGTATGACACTTTGTCAAAATTTCTTTTAGAGAATCACTTTCCTAGAGGTACCGTGGACAAAACTTTATTCTATAAAAATGTTAATGGCTCTAGCATACTTGTTCAAATTTATGTAGATGACATTATTTTTGGCTCTACAGATGAGAAACTTTGCAAAATGTTTGTCAAATTGATGCAAAGTAAGTATGAAATGAGCATGATGGAAGAACTAACTTACTTTTTTGGTTTGCAAGTTAAGCAAGGTAGTGATGGAATATTTATTAGTCAAACTGAATACATTTATGATCTTTTAAAGAAGTTTGATCTAATAGATTGCACATCTGCAAAAACTCCCATGGCCACTGCAACTAAGCTTGAATTAAACACTACTGAAAAGTTTGTAGATATTTCAAGTTATAGGGGCATGGTTGGCTCACTTCTGTACTTAACAGCTAGTAGGCCAGATATAATGTTTGCTACATGTCTTTGTGCTAGATTACAGGCTGATCCTAGAGAATCTCACTTAGTAGCTATTAAGAGAATTTTCAGATATCTCAAGGGAACATCAAAACTTGGCATTTGGTACCCTAGAGATTCTGGTTTTGATCTAACTAGTTATTCAGATACAGATTATGCAGGTTGTAAAATTGATAGAAAAAGTACAACAGGAACCTTTCAATTTCTAGGAAACAAGCTTGTGTCCTGGTTCAGTAAAAAGCAAAATTCAGTTTCAACTTCTACAGCTGAAGCTGAATATATTGCTGCTGGCAGTTGCTGTGCATAGATTTTGTGGATGAAAATCCAATTGCTAGACTATGGTCTACAAGTGGAAAGAATTCCTATTATCTATGATAATACAAGTGCAATTGCCATCACTGAAAATCCAGTACAACATTCAAGAACAAAGCACATAGACATCAAGTACCACTTCATAAGGAAAAATGTAATGAATGGTACTGTGGAACTATATGTTCCAAGTGAAAAGCAGCTTGCAGATATATTTACCAAGCCACTGGATGAATCCATCTTTACAAGGTTGGTAAGTGAGTTAGGTATGCTTAATTACCCTTGAATCTTTTCTGATAATTTGCAAGTTGGGATGCAGCCAGAAATTTAATTGATTTTTCAGTCTTGGATGAAATTTTGGCTAGGTCAAAATTTACATCTCGACTGATGATCATTATCCATCGAGTTTGATCATCCGTCGGTATACAATTTGTTAATAAAAATAAATTATTTTTCTGGAATATTTTATGTATCGACGGATAACTGATTTATCCTCATCAGTCGAATTGTCTTATTCTTAGTCATTGATTATCTGAATATTATCCATCGAGTATACTTACAGTTTGTAAGCATAACATGACGGATAATTAATGGAATTTTTACAGTTTTTTTAAACGACTATTTTGAGCAATTCTTATTGGTTACTTTATTTTACTTTATTATTTTTGACAGTTATTTTTGAGATAGTATAAAAGTATAATTCATTTTCATTGCTTTTCTTTTATCATTCTCAAATCATCTGCTTTAACTTCTTTCTTTCTCAAAAGCACTTACTCTCTCTCTCTCTGCAAGTTTTAACTCTCTAACAATGGCACCAGTCATCAAGATCATGTCTCAAACTGGATTTATCTATGAAAAGAACAACTTCATGGCTTTAGTGATCAAGGGGATTCAGCAGTCTGGGGACTACCAAAAAATGATGGATTTTGTAAAGAACTGCAAACTTAACTATGCCATGCTGGAAGCACCCACCATTTACTGTGAGGTTGTTGAAGAAATGTGGATGACTGCAACATACAACTCAACTAATAAGACTATCACTTTCACTATTAAAGGTAAGGAATTCTGTGTTAATAGTGATATTGTTAAAGCATGTTTCAAAATTCCTGATAATACTGTAACTTCTCCACACACAGACACTGACATTGTTAATATGCTTAATTCCATGGGCTATGCACTCTCTACTTCTAAATTAAGTGAGATTAGGAGGTTGGATGTTAGGAAGGAATGGAGTTATCTGTGTGATGTAGTTACTAAGGTATTTTATGGTAAAATTTGCAATTTTGATTCAGTTAATATCTCTATGCTCAACATGCTTTACATGCTAGTCACTGATAAAATTTTCAACTTTAGTGATCTTGTCATATTTGAGTTGGGGTTTAAGTCAGGGGAGCTAAATAAGAGGGGCAAAAATGTTTACTATGCTAGATTTTTAATGTTGCTTGCTAACCACCTCTCTGAGGATACTGTGCTAGAGAACCCAACCAACAAATTAGATTGTTGGGTTCAAGAAAGGAGAATCATTACAGATTTGAACAGGGCAAACCATCACAAAGAGGTGCCACTCTTCTATTTTCCAATTATGGACGCACCTTAGGTAAGTGAGGTAATTTCAACTGTCTCTACTCTTCCAACCTCACAAACTTCTTTGCATTCTAGTGTAGCTATGGTAACTGTGTCATTGTCCCAACAGTTGCCTACCCAAGCTACCAAACCCAAAATTTCAAAAACAAAGACAAAGAAAGCCCCTTCTGGTGTCTCTCAAAAGATGCCAGTTGTAAAATCTACCAAACCCAAAGAGGGGAGTGTGAAGGTGGGTAAGAAAGGTGAGGGACAGGGTGAACATCAAAGAAACCCTAAGGATAAGGTTGGAGAGGTGAGTGTTTCCCAGACTAGCCATACTGTAGTTTCCCAACAAACTGCAGTGCTTAATAAGGATATAAGCTCATTACTAGTTGCATCCTCCCAAAAGGATGTGACTATTGAACATAGCTCTCCGCCAAGTGCATAGGAAAAAAGGGTAAGGGACACAAGCTCACCCCAAACTTACACTAGAAAGAAGAAATCAAAGACCCTTGGGGATGCACAGGGTTCACACACTCTACAAACTGGTGCTAAAGACAAAGTCACTGCACCTTCTCAAAGTCAGGTTGATGTGGCTTTAATAAATGTGGAGTCACAACCAAAATCTCTAATAATAGAAGCACATGAAACACCAAATTCTCCCACACACTCTTTGGATGTTGACATGATAAACACATCACTTCCAAATTCTCCATCTTTAACTCTCTTGGAGAAGCCAAAAATCCAAGCAAGTGAGCATCATCTTCTAGATGATATGTTGGCTCACTTGCCATTTCTTTCTGAGACTGTTGAGACATCTGTGCCAAAATTTTCATCAATCTGCACAGAGTCCACAATAGTCTCCATTCCAAACTCATTTATTTCTACTCTCTCGATGGATATTGTTCATCCGTCGAGTAGTGATTGTATCCCGACGGATGTGCGTAACAGCAGTCATCCGTCGGTTATCAAAATTACTACCACGATGGATATTCCTTATCCGTCGAGTGTCTCTGCACAACTTCAAATTTCATCAATTATTACAAGTGCAGAAGACTTAGTAGTAGTGCAATCACTCCTAGGACTGAGGGAAGGGAGTGAAATGAGTGAGAGTCTGGGTTGCTCCTAGGAAAAAGGAAAGGAAGGGAGTGAAATGAGTGAGAGTCTGGGTTGCTCCCAGGAAAAAGGAGAGGAAAAGAGTGAACCAATGCACTCCATTTCTTCAGGACTGGCAAAAGTGAGTGTGAGGAATCCCACCTTAGATGGTGAAGGTGAGGGTGTGAGGGTGGGGAGCCAAGGTGAGACCTTGATGCAAAGAAAGAGAGATCATGAGAGAAATACAGGTACATGAGTGATAAAGATGGAAACCATTGCAAGTGAGTCAATGAATGTCAATGATGTAGAAAGAGAAAGGCTATTTCAGCAAGAATATCAAGCTGTTATAGATTCTATTTCCCTGAATGCTGAGACATTTACTCACCCCGTGACAGCTTACCAAACTCTAGTTGTACAGGGCAATGAGGAGGCTGAAAGATTGCTGAACTTGGGGCATGCTACACAATTTTTACAAAGAGCAAAGGATGCAATCACTGCTATGCCTTCCAACATTGGCAGTGATTTTGAACTGGATGAAACTTCTTTTGGGGATGCTGGTACGGATGATGAGGAAGATAACATGAGCATAGGGGGAGATGTAGATGTTCCTGCCTGAATGCTAACAAAAGAATGCTTCTACTCACATCTCCAATCAGCACTATTCAAGATAATTCATGACACCCAAGCAGCCATTCAGGCATCTACTAATGCCAGCAGAAAGAAGCTACTCACAGCACATCTTGAAGCACTCCGACTGCATAAAATTCATGCCCTCCAACACAGTCAAAGTGTGGATGCAATCAAGCAAGAAATTTCTGAAGTCAAGCAAGATGTCATAGAAAGGATAGATGCTAGACTCCCTGCAACAACCATGACTGAAATTGTTCAAAAGCTAAGAAAGGAGGCTGATCTCAATAGGAAAGTTGAGGCCATGGACTCAAGAATATCTACTTTAGAGAAGTCAATAGCCAAGATACTTAACAATCAAGAAACTCAGACTGCACTACTCCAAGAGTTGGTGGCTGCTCAACTCCCTCCTACATAACTTGATGATAACAAAAAGGGGGAGAGGTTCAAGTGAGGGGGAGAAACAACTTAATATTCAAGTTAGCAAAGTAATTTTTCCTACAATTACTTTTACCAAGCCACCAACTAAAGACAACATTGATCTGATTAATGAAGCAGCAGCCACATTGAGAGTAACTGAAAAGGAGCATTTGAGCCCAATCAACTGGGAGAAAATTGATGAGGATATTCAAAAGAGGTTTGGGCTAACAAAAAAGCCAGAAAAATCAGCCATTCATCACTCTCAAGTCAGGAAAATCTCTGTGAATGATATGAGCATGAATAATCTGGAAAGATGACAGCCATCCTGCATCAAATCTCCAATGACTGAGCTAATTTTGAAGCCAAAGGTGAACTATCCTAAACCTTCTCTAAAGAACCCTTTGGATACAGTGTATGAGACACCAAAGCCTGATGAAAAGAAACCAAGATCTATTGTATTCTACAAGGATACAGCTGATTCAGCATTGAAAAGAAGAATTTCCAAGGTTTTCAGGAATGGTAAGAAAATTGGTGTGGTGGCCGGACACCCTCTATTTGCTGAAGCAAAAAGAGACGAAAAGGCAAGATTGAAGCAAGAAAAGAAGCAAGCTGCTCTAGATGCTAAAAAGGTTAAACAAAAGAAGGAGCAAGCTGCTATCTTGGCCAAACTACAAGTTGTGAAACCTACACAACAAATTCCTGAACAATCATCTGAAACCACTGAATCTAAGGAACTGAAAATGCAAGAATAATCATAGCAGAGAAAAAGTTTTAGATACAAACTTTATGCAAAGAGAAAAGTGGACTTTGATAAAAAGGAATTTGAAGATCAGTTTCCCAAAAAGTCTACATCTGCAACAACTCAAACATCCATGCCCTCTGTGGCACATGGAGAATTCAAGATAGATCCATCTAAGAATTTTTATGGTGAACCTATCATTCCAAAGGATGAGCCAATAGACTGGGATAGTCTACCAATACCTGAACTCAATCTACCTCACTTCATGAAGCCAAAGAAGACAAAGACCAGAGCCGTCAAGAAAGTGAAGCCCTCGACTCTCAGATCCAAGTCCCTAACCAAAGTCAACAAGGGAGACATTATGTACATCTGTGACATCAAGGAATTTTCAGATTCAAACCTCTATCTAGATGAAATGGAAGAAGTTAGAGGGATTAATGCTTATAGGAATCTACCTGAAAGGTTAGTATTCAAGTACAAGAGAGGAAGAGAGATACAATGGCCACTTCACAGGATCCTTCAAGAAATCCAATATGTGATGATAAATGTTTATTCATCATTTAAGAAGAACTTTTGATTCAATGTGACAGCTAGAAGACTGGTTCTAAAGAAGATTGAAGAACTGAGGGGTATTAGATCCACAGATGCATTCCCAAAGACTCTAACTATTCCTTACACTGGAAGTAGAGTGCATCTAAGGCCCTACTGGCTGATGGAATTTATGGATGATAAGGGAGTTAGAAGATTCTTCAGATTAGAAGACTAGTTGAGCATCTCTAGCAATGAGACTCTTTTGGAAATGCAAGGAATGCTAAATCTCTCAGAATATGATGATATGGAATTCCACAGACAGCCCCAAAATCATATAGAAGAAAATAATAGAAAGATTGGAAAGAGATCCAGATCATCAAGGAAATAGATCAATCTGCTCAGGCTAGAGGAGCACCTTGAAAATGACTGTGAGCAAATCTTTGTACATTTTGTTATTTGCAACACTTTAAAGTTTTATCTACTTTCATTTAAATTTTATATTTTTAGAGTATTTTGTTATCATCAAGTTTCTCTTAATTTATGGCTACAATTCTAGTAGACAGAAATTGGGGGAGGTTTTTGGGAATATATTGTGAACTTGATGATTTCATTAACAAAACACCTTAGTATATTCAACTTAGTGTATTATGTAGCACTCGATGGATAAGCAAATATAGTCCCAACGGCTGACTCAATACAGTTCCGACGGATGATGATTTGATATCCATCGAGTGAGTAGCTTATGTAATAATAAGTCATGTAGCACATTTTCGCAAACACCTTTGTATAGATTCTATAGTAGCATATAAGTCATGTTGACTTTAATTAGATATGTAGAATAGGTTGATTAATTGTATATTGATGATGTCTTGTAATTCTGCATAAATGAAATGAAGTCAAGTGCCAAATAGCTACCCAACGGATGATCAACAAAGCTACCCGACGGATGATCAACAAGGCAACCCGACGGATGATCATGTACTCGACGAATGATCAATTAAAACATCTGTTGACAGTGACAACACAGTCACATGTGTCGAGTGTATACAAAAGGAATGTGGAAGCCTATTCAACTGGGTTTTTGTGAAAAAAGAAGCATTGCCATTTCCATGCTATTATGAAGATATTCAAAGGTGCTGAAATAGAGTAGTGAAGCAGCATAGTATTAGACTTGATATGTTTTGTTTTATTATCTTGTCTTATTACTGTGTAATCTTGGTGATATATAAACCAAGAGTAGAAAATAGAATAACAACAAGACTAAGCAAGTATTTTCTAAGAGAAATAATTGTAAGCTGAATCTTTTAGCATTTCTCTGTAAGTTTAGTTGTTCTTGTTTGTAAGCAGATGTGAGCTATTCAAGCTTCACACAGTTCTCTTGATATATATATATATATATCTGGTTGATACATTCAAATCCACTAGAAAGTTTTAAAGACTTGTGTTTTTATCACTTTGTGTTTTTATTCATATTTAACTTGTCATTCCACACTTTGCAAATCAAAACACTGACATATATATTTTAAGTTAGAACATTTTATAATTTAGAAAAAGTTTCAAGAATTCCATTCAACCCCCCTTCTATAATTCTTGTTGCATTGTTAGGGACTAACACTTATCTCCTCAGTTTTATTCAGTACCATCTTTCTGGCAACAATGTTGAATCCAAAGTTCTTCTTTATTGAGGATAAAATCTTTAATAGAGCAGAATAGCCTTCATTGAGAATTGTTTGAAGGGGCCAAGTTAGCTCTCTTCCACCCTTATACCTGAAAACCAATCTCTCTGGAAGATGCTTGTAAGCATCAATAGCTCTTACTTCTTCTAACTCATCCAAATAGAGATTTATGTCTGAAAATTCCTTGTTGTCACAGATAAATAGTTAATCTCCCTTGTTGACAGTTGGTTTGGATTTGACTAAGGCTTTGGATTGAAGTTTGACAGGTTTGGCCTTTTTGATTGCTCTTATTTTTCTTTTCTTTGGTTTGTTTAGGATGGGGATGTTTAGATCAGGAAGTGGTAAGCTTTCCCAATCTACAGGTTCATCTTTAGGAATTGTAACGCCCTCAAATCCGGGGTCAGGAATCTGGGTCGTCACGCCATCCTTCACTCAAGTGTAACCTGGTATTGATTCAATAATCCAACAGACCCCAATCTCATACTTACACACACAAGTTATAGGCTTAGAAATGACGTACAAAATGTAATCTTCTTTTATTACACTCAAATGTACTTTACAGGATCTCAAACAATTATTTATAACCTCTACATAAAGTTACAATAATTACGACTGATATCTATTACCTATCTGATACTCTAGCACACCTGAGACAAAGCTGCCAGGGATCCTCCCCATGACTGCCAGCGACTAAGTCCCACACCGGCATACTGGTCATCTATTATGTTGTGTTATTTAAAAGAAAGCAAGAGTGAGCTATAATGCCCAACATAATAATGTACAGTATGAAAATGACTGTATGATAAACTCACGTACAACATCATATTTGATAGTTACGTTTTATTCGAAAATAGTTTCCCTTGGTGATACACACCTTTTACGAAAATAATCCTTTGGTGGATTTTATTAACCTGCGAATACCTTAATAGTAAACCCATCACCTAGGCTTGGGTCACGGTATTGCATCACAAGTCCAATTGGAAGAATAGGACATTCGTTGGAGCCATCACATACGATGATCAGTCGTACTACGATAAAAGTAACTTTTTCTACTAGTAGAGGGACGACACCTTCACATCTTGGTTATCACCCTTCCGCATACGGGCTATGTGTCCTCATTTCGGGTATACACACAATTCGCAGGTCCATAGGTACATATTGTACCATCTCCTACGGTACCAGTAGTCTATCCAATACACGAAGTACTTGGATCCTACCCCTCCCTTGTCCTTTAGGAAATCCTATCATATCTCGAGAACTCGAACCACATCGAAGTTCCTCCACGCGTTTCACTTGTTGATAGGCATAAATTTACTGTATATATATATATATGTACTTCCGAAAGTTTTGGAGGAAGTACTAAGGATGTGAGTTGACCGTTGTCAACAGATAATTAAATAAGGGGGAAAAGTTTCTCTTTGAAACTATATTCAAAATATTAAATAAGTCGGAGTAATATTCTTCGACGATCTGAAATTACTCGAATAATTTTCCGAAATCAGAAGTATGATTTAAATCAGGATCTATGATTTTTAAATAAAAAATAAACCCTTTAATAAATAATAAATAATTAAATGAGAATCGATAAATAATTAACCTCGAATAAGTTTACTCTTGTAAAAGAATATTTAAAATAATATTCCTCAACTAGTTTATGTCTATGAAATTAATAATCTTTAATGATTAATCAGGTTTGAATATATAAGCATTGGAGAATACTTCTCCTATAATAAATGAGTAGATAAATAATTCTTGTCCGAACGATAAAGTATAGTTGAGGGAATACGGTCTTTGGAAATCGTTTTAATAAAAGTTCGAGGTATTTTAATGTTTCATAAGTGGACGTTGGGTCCCTTTAAAACGTACTATTATGGACTTATAATCATCCTATAATATCACCGGGATGATTTCCGGGTTTATATTTTATAAAACAAAACTGACCGACTCTCGGTCTTACGACTTATACATCATGCTCTACTATAGCGTTAATATTCTTAAATAAGCACCTCTGGAATACTTCCGGGTTTTCATCAATTTTTACTGACCGATCCTCGGTCTAAAATATATACATGCCACGCTACTCGCTAGCGTTACGTTCTCAATTATAAACTCCTCCGGGATACCTCTGGGTTTTTATAAGCTTACACCGACCGACTATCGGTCTAAATATAACATTTCGAACTCGATATGAACATATACACGAAATTATCAAAAATTGAGTAATGTAATACATCTCAAACTTCGTAAAACAGTTTAAAGCAATCTCATGCATATATCACAGTTTTGTAAAATATTCACAACACAACAATTCTTAAAAGGTAGGGTTTGAAAACTTGCCTGGGTATCTCGAGGTGGAGGATGCTCTAGGTTCCGCTCGGAAATCTATAACCATAAACACGATTCATTTCGTTAGGTCCCGTTCTAATTTACGGCGATGCGCACTCATGCGCTACTTATTAGGCACCCTCTCAACTTATAATACCCTTATTGTTCCTTTAAGTCCTTATTCACATCATGGTCGCTTCATTTTTCTAAGTATCTTAGGTTCATTTTCATTTTCGCCGTCCGCTCCGCTTATGGATTCTACGGTTTCTAATCGCGCGGTCTCGGCTCCGATATTTTTATAAAACGCAATAATCATTGTTTTCACTTGAAATTTTTATGGAAGTTAGGAAACTAAATATGTTACTCTCTGTAAAAATTTCATGATTTATGAATACTTTTAAGTTGATTCTTTTTATTTTCAAAGTTCGTGATTTGTAGCAGTTTTTGTCGCGTAAATCACTTTTACTAAAGCGACCATAACTTTTGATCCGTAAATTGGAATCAAGCGATTCAAGCGCCTAAACGATCCTTATAACATTGACTATCATAATGAAGGGTTATTTTTCAAGAAACTAGTTTACAACTTCAATAATTTCTGCAGAAACTTAAAGTTACGATTCATTGGTTTTAACGGAGTTACGCTTACGATCGAGGTTTCGTTTACGCCCTAACTCTTAACACAACCATCAACAATAATCATTTCATCATCAACACACAAACTCCTCTCAAGAACATCATGTTATTAAGGCAACAACAATCAACCTTAAATCTACTTAACTTAAACTTCAAGATCTCAACAATACCACTTCTTAAACTAAGTTTACTACCACATACTAAATGGATCATAAAAATGAATCTTAAATAAAGTTGGGCCAAAGATTTTTACCTTTATTGAAATCTTGAGATGTTTTCTTGAGGATGGTGGAGGCTTGGAAGTGCTTGGTATGATTTTTAGAACCTAAAACCACCATTGAAATCAAGAAACCAAAGAGAGGTTACTATTCATACTATTCACTAGTGAGTTTCTTGATTTTATTTCACCCATCAAACCTTGATAAAAAGAAATGAAAGAATTTTCTTACCTTAGTTTAATTGCTAGGACACTCGAGAATTAATGGGATGATTTTACCATGGCTAGAACTTGAGTTTTGAAATTGAATTTCTCTCTTTTTCTTCAAGGGGCCGAATGGAAGCTTGATGGGGGGGTATTTATACTTGCTTCCCTTGGTTTCTTAGCTTGGTTGCTTTTCTAGGTTGATTCTAGGAAATGGGGTGGGAGATCTTCCACTTGATTTTATAATCTTCCTAGCATAGTATTCTAGGTTTATTCTTTGTTGCAAATCTTGGGGACAAAATCCAAGTAGCTTGCTAGATTACCAAGCTAAGCTACATGTGTTAGCTTCCTTAGCACACTTATTTTAGCTAGCTTGCTTGATCATCCTATGGTTAGATTACTATTTGATAAAGTAACCATGGTTACTTTCTTACCATGGTTTAGTTAGTGCATTACGTTTATTTAATCATTTACGCGTTCGCTCGGTTGCTTAAACATTTTCGTAATACTTACTCGTAAATGGTTCGCGACGTAATTCCTTTCGTAGTTATTCCTTATATTTGAATTATCATACTTGAATATGAATCTGTAGGGTTTTAATCTTGTAATTATATTGTGATTCCCATAATCCTCGATAAGTCGTAAATATGGTCGTTTTTTCAAAGTTCGTTTTCTTCGAAAACTAATAGCGTTTACATACACTCATTTGGTATGTATAATCAAAGTATCAACTCCGAAACTCATTTTCTCATGCACTACATAGTGTGGGCTAAAAAGTTTCCCCGCCCGTCAGGGTTACTATTCATTAAACGTTTTACAAGGTGTCAAAAATTCAAGTTGTTATATTACTATTCATAAAGGTCTTTTACCGATGTCAAAAATTTGGGTTCTTACAGGAATTATGGGTTCACAATGGAAATTCATGTCATAATAAACCTTGAATTCGGCCTGCTCCATTGTGGGCATGGCGGGTTGACTTGAAGTGGTAGATTGGGCTGACATGTATTCTTCCTTTTCTTCATTAAAATCAAGCTTCCTCTTTGGTCTGAATTTCAGTCTTGGTTTCTTTGTCTGCTTTAGTTCTTCTTACTTTTCTTCAATCAGAGTCTCAACTATCACATCAGACATTATAGATTCTGTGGTTGCAGGCTTCCTAGCTTGGTTCTTGGCATCTAAGGCAGCTTTCCTTTGTTGTTGTTTGAGCCTCACCTTTTCATCTTTCTTAGCTTCTGCAAACTGTGGATGTCCAGCCACCACACAGATCAATTTGCCACTCCTGTAGATTTTAGAAATTCTCTTCTTCAAGACTGAGTCTCTGGGATCTTTGAGATAGGCAATAGATCTACCAAGCATCTTCTTCTCATCAGGCTTGGGAGTTTTATAGACTAGGTTCAATGGATTTTTGTTTGATTTTTTTGGATAGTTTCTCTTTGGCTGAAAAATCATATTGGCCTTTGGAGATTTCATTGCTGAGGGTTGACCCCTTTCCATAATCCCTAAGCTTATTTCATTTACTGAAATTGGTCTCTATTGAGAGTAATGAGAGAATACTTTCTCTTATTTCTCAATTGGACCAAAATTTTCTCAATCTTCTCATCAAGCTTCTTCCATTTTTCTTTCAGCTCAAGTTCAGCTGCTGCTAACTTGATCAAGTCAATGCCGTCAAGAACTGATGGCTTAGAGAAAGTAATTATTGGAACAATCAATTTACTAACTTGAATGTTGTGCACTTTCTCCCCCTCACTAGCCGACTCTCCCGTGCTACCCGAAGTGATTGCAGTTTCACTAACTGAGACAAGTAAATCTTTATCCCCCTTTTTGTTAGCATCAAGTTGAGCAGGGTTGGAAGTTTGTGCAACCACCAATTTCTGAAGAAGGAGTGTCTGTTGAGCTTGATGGAGTAGGATTTTAGTGATAGAAGTTTCCAGAACCTTTAGCTAAGTGTCCAAAGAATCAACCTTGCTACTGAGATCAGAATTTTTCCTGAGTTGCCTGTTAATATCTCTCATTATAGAGTCAGGAAGAGTTGCCTCTAATCTTTCATTGATGTCCTTCTTAACTTGTCCAATTTCTGTCTTGATCTCAGACACATCTTGATTTTGCCTAAAAGATAGGATTTTGTGCAAGTGAAGAGACTCAAGGTGTGCTTGGAGAAGACACTTGGTGTTGGCATCTGTAGTAGCTTGAAGAGCTGTCTGAGTCTGATGGATTATGTTGAATAGAGTTGATTTGAAGTGATGCTCACTGCAATCTTTGCTAAACATCCATGCTGGAGTGTTTGTGCTTGAGCTAGGACCTGCCTCTCCCCCTATGTCCAATAAATCCTCTTCATCATTAGAAGCATCCCCAAAAGTGTCTTCAGAACCACCACTTGGATATTCAAAATCATCACCAACTGTGGAGGTCATGGTAGTGATTGCAACATTGGCCCTTTGTATTGAAGCTGTTGTGTGCACCAAGTTGAGAATTCTCTCAGCTGCCTCATTTACCTGTTCAGCCAAAGCTTGATAAGCTGGAACATGGTGAGTAAATGCCTCAGCTTCATAAGAAATAGAGTCTATGACAGCTTGATACTCTTGCTGAAATAACTGCTTCTTTTCAGCCTCATTGACATCCCTTAACTCACTAACAATGGGATTTTCCCATTCTTCGGAACCTGCTTTTCTCTCATATTCTCTCTGTTCTTGCATCAAAGGCTCCCCTTGGCTTCCCACCCTCATATCCTCACCTTCACCATCTAAGGTGGGACTCCTCTCACTTACTTTTGCCAAGCTGGAAGAAATAGCTTGCATTTGTTCACTCATTTTCTCTCCTTTTTCCTGAGAGCAACTCAGCCTCTTACTCTGTTCACTCCCTTCCCTCAATCCTAAGAGTGATTATACAACTACTAAATCATCTACACTTGTAATAATAGTTAAAATTTCAAGTGGTGCAGTGATATTTAACGGATGAGAAACATCCGTCGAGGTAGTAGTTGAGAGTTTCAACGGATGACTGCTGTTAAGTACATCCGTCCAGATACAATCACTAGTCGACAGATGAAGAATATCCGTCAAGATAGTAGAAATGACAGAGTTTGGAGTTGAAACTACTGTAGAATCTGTGGTGATTGATTTTAGATTTTGCATAGATTTCTCAGTAGAATCAGAAAGAAATGGCAAGTGAGCCAACAAATCATCTAAAGATGATGCTCACTTGCTTGAGATTTTGGTTTATCCATGAGAGTTAAAGATGGAGAATCAGGAATTGATGTGTGAATTATGTCCACATCCAAAGAGTTAGTGGGTGAGTTATGTGTATGAAGTGCTTCTATTGTAAGAGATTTTGGCTGTGACTCCACATTTACAAGAGCCACATCAATCCGACTTTAAGAAGGTGCTGTAACTGAGTCTTTGACTGCATTTTGCACAGTGTGTGCACCCTATGTATCCCCCAGTGTTTTAGATTTCTTCTTTCTTGTATAAGTTTGCGGCGAGTCTGTGTCCCTAACCCTTTTGACATGTGCTCTTGGCTGAGAGCTTTATTCAATAGTTACATCCTTTTGGGAGAATACAACTAGTAATGAGCTAGATTTCTTATTAATCACTACAGTTTGTTGGGAAACTGTAGTGTGGCTAGGATGGGTTACACACACCTCCCCTTCCTTATCCTTAGGGCTTCTTTGATTTTCACCCTGTCCCTCACCAGCATCACTTCTCTTCACACTCCCCTCTTGGTTTTTAGTAGATTTTAAAACTAGTTTCTTTTGAGAGAAACTAGAGTGGGTTTTCTTTGACTTGGATTTTGAAATTTTTTATTTTGTGGCTTGGGTAGGCACCTGTTTGGTCACTGTCACAGATGCCATAGCCACAGTTGTTTGCAAAGACACCTGTGATAGAGAAGTAGTAGGGATAGAAGTGTTTACCTCACTTACCTGAGGCTAATCCATAATTGGCATGTAGATTAGGGGAACCTCCTTATGGTGATTATCCCTGTTAAGATCAGCAATAACTCTTCTCTCTTGGACCTAAAAATATAACTTGTTTGTTGGGTTCACAATTGAGAGATCCTGAGAAACAAAGTTAGCTATCATCATTAAGAATCTAGCATAATAGATGTTCTTAGACCTCTTCTTAATGTCTCCTAATTTACTCCCCAACTCATACATTACAGAAGTACTGAAATTAAAATACTTATCAGTCAGAAACATATAGAGCATGTTAACAATAGAATAGCTAACAACATCAAAATCACTAACTTTGCATGAAAAATCCTTAACAAAGGAGTCACAGAGAAAGCTCCAGTCTTTACTAAGGCCTAGTCTCCTAAACTCACCTAATTTGGTGGCAGTAAGAACATAACCTATAGAAATTAGCATGTTACTGACATCTGTGTCCGTGTGTGGAGCAAGAGTGTTATTTTTAGGCAATTTAAAGCATGCTCCAAGAGTATCACAGTTAATGCAGTGTTCCTTACCTTTGATAGAAAAGGTAATGGTCTTATCCTTGGAGTTGAACACAGCAGTAGTCCAAATCTCCTTAACAACTTCTTAGTAGATGATTGGAGACTCAAGCATATCATAATTAAGTTTGTAGCTTCTAATGAAGTCCATCATTTTGTGATGGTCTTCAGATGCAGGAATCTCCTTGTTCACCAAAGTTACGAAGCTGTTCTTTTCATATACATACCCAGTTTGAGACATGATTTTGACTACGGGTGCCATTGCTATGATTGAAAGTAGTTGCAGAAAGGGGTTTTTGCTTTGGAGACGAAGAGAGTTAGAGAAATTGCTTGAGAAAGGTAAAAGTAAAACTGAAAATGAAATAAGCCTTTTTACTTTCTCAGAAATAAATGGTTAAAAGATAAAAGCAAAAATAAAGTAACCAATGAAATTAGCCCAAAATTACCCTTTAAAAATTAAATAAACTATCAAAATTCTAATGATTATCCATCGAAATATACTTACAGGTTGTAAGTAAATTCGACGGATAATGCCTAGAATTAACGACTAAGATTGAGAGCAATTCGACGGATAAGGATTAAACAATTATCCATCGAGATAAAAGTACCCAGAATAATATTTAATATTTCAACATATGATAAAATTTTATGGATATTCATTTTCAACGGATAATTAATATCCGTCGAGATGTAAATTCCGACTTAGCCAAAATTTCATCTTTGACAAAAAATATCAAATTTTATTCCGGCTGCATTTCAAACTGCTTAAACATCAAGACAAATTAAGAGTAATTAAGAATACCTAACTCACTTACCAACCTAGTAAAGGTGGATTCATCAAGTGGTTTGGTGAAGATGTCTGCAAGTTACTTCTCACTTGGAACAAAATGAAGTTCCACAGTACCATCCATGACATGCTCTCTAATGAAGTGGTACTTGATGTCAATGTGCTTGGTCCTTCAATGCTGTACTAGATTTTCAGTGATTGCAATAGCACTTGTGTTATCACAGCAAATATGAATGTTATTCACCTGTAGACCATAGTCCAACAATTGATTTTTCATCCATAAAATCTGTGCACAACAACTACCAGCATCAATATATTTAGCCTCAGCTGTAGAGGTAGAGACTGAATTTTGCTTTTTACAGAACCATGATACTAGCTTGTTTCCTATAAATTGACAGGTTCCTGTGGTATTTTTTCTATCAATTTTATAACCTGCATAATTTTTATCTGAGTCACCAGTTAGATCAAAACCAAAATCTCTAGGATACCAAATGCCAAGTTTTGGTGTTCCTTTGAGATATCAGAAAATTCTCTTAATAGCTACTAAATGAGATTCTCTAGGATCAACCTAAAATCTAGCACAAGGAAAAGTATCAAACATTATATCTGGCCTACTGGCTGTTAAATATAAAGTGAGCCAACCATGCCTCTATAGCTTGAAATATCCACAGACTTTTCAGTAGTGTTTACTTCAAGTTTAGTTGTAGTGGCCATAGGAGTTTTTACAGATGTGCAATCCATTAAGTTAAACTTCTTTAGAAGATCATAAATATATTTGGTTTGACGAATGAATATTCCATCACTAACTTGCTTAACTTGTAAACCAAGAAAGTAAGTTAGTTCACCCATCATGCTCATTTCATATTTACTTTGCATCAATTTGGCAAACTTTTTACAAAGTTTCTCATCTGTAGATCCAAATATAATATAATCTACATAAATTTGAACAAGTATACTAGAGGCATTAACATTTCTAAAGAATAAAGTTTTATCAACAGTACCTTTTGTAAAATGATTTTCTAAGAGAAACTTTGACAAAGTGTCATACCAGGCTCTAGGTTCTTGCTTCAGTCCATAAAGTGGTTTCAAAAGACAGTACACATACTCTGGAAAGTTAGAGTCTTAAAAATTAGGAGGCTGACTAACATAAACCTCCTCCTCCAAATCTTCATTCAGAATTGCACTTTTAACATCCATTTGATAGACCTTGAAATTGGCATAACTGCATAGGCTAGAAAGATTCTGATGGCTTCAAGTCTTATAACAGGAATAAAAGTCTCATCAAAATCTATTCCTTTTTGTTGACAGTAGCCTTTGGCAACCAATCTAGCTTTGTTCCTGAATACTATGATATTTTCATCCATCTTGTTTCTGAATACCCACTTGGTGTCAATAGGATTCTTTCCTTCAGGGTTGGATACCAGCTTCCAAACTTTATTTCTTTCAAATTGGTTTAGCTCCTCCTGCATAGCTAAAAGCCAATCAGGATCCAACGGAGCTTCTTCTACCATTTTAGCCTCTTCCCGTGACAGAAAGCTGCTGTATAGACATTCTTCTTAAGTTGCTTTCCTTGTTTGCACTCCTGAAGACGCATCACTAATAATTAATTCAAATGTATGATCTCTAGTCCATTTTCTCTGTTGTGGTAGATTATCTCTAGATGAAGAGGCCTCATAGTTGTTTTGATGTGTGAGTGAGATTTGATTAGAAGAAACTCCCCCTGAGTTTGTGGATCTTTGACTTGAAGTTGGAGTTCTTTCTGATTGTGATCTATATTGGCTTTCAACTCCTATTGATGGTTCAACGGATGTTGATCTATGCCTCTCGACGAATGATGCGGATTATCTCTCAACGGATGATGGCAGGCGTGAGCGCGGTGCGGGCGGTACAGTTTTTTCCTCAAACCGCAAACCAAACCGCACATGCGGTTTGATCGAATTTCCAAACCGCACCCGCACTGCGTACCCTCAAAAACCGCATAAACCACACCACGAAAATGCGGTGCGGTGTGGTGCGGTTTACACTTTAAAAGTTCGAAAGATTTAAATAAAATACAATACTTAAATTTAATCAAATTTCTGAGTAATATAACACAAATTCGCCAATATTCTTCAATAATACAAGTTAGAAATTACACACCGGAAAGTTTAACTTTTTTAGGAATTCAATTGCAAAACAAAAATAACTTAAAAGTGCAAAGTAAAAGACATAAATAGCAGCTCCAAGATCTGATCATGAATTATTATTAAGTTTGAAAAAATAAATTTGTTAACAATGATCATGAATTGAGTAAGGCTAACTATTCTAATCACATAAGAAACAGTAGGATGTAATATAATCTTGGTACTTGTGGGAAGTGATTATGCGGCCAACTGAAGAATATTTAGTGGGATGAACCGATAGGAATATAAATATATATATATATATAACATATTAAATATTACGGTGCGGTGCGGTTTGAACCGTATTTCCGATATTTAAAACCACAACCCGCACCGGGCCGCGCGGTTTATTAAAAAATTTAAACCGCAACCGCACCACAAAAATTAAAAACCGCGTTTTGAGGTGCGGATTGGTGCGGTGCGGGCGGTTTTTGCGATTTGTACGGTTTTTTGTTCACCCCTAGATGATGTACTTGGTCTTTCGACGGATGTTGAATTAGGTGCTTCATTTATTGTAGATTTTTCTACATTATCCTTGGATATTTTTTCTTGATCACTTTCATCATCATTATCATCACAAATCATCTCAACATTGTCAAATTTGAGGCTTTCATGGAAATCTCCATCTTGCAGTTCTTCAAAATTTTTATCATCAAACACAACATGTACTTATTTCATAACAATGTTGGTTTTGAGATTGTAGACTCTGTATGCTTTTCCAACTGCATATCCAACAAAAATGCCTTAATCTGCTTTGGCATCAAACTTTCCATGCTGATCAGTTTAATTCCTTAAGATATAGCATTTACAACCAAAGACTTGAAGAAAATTTAATGTTGGCTTCCTGTTCTTGAATAATTGATAGGGTGTCATGCATTTTGCTTGATTAACCAAAGAAATATTCTGAGTGTAGCATGCAGTATTTATAACTTCCGCCCGAAAATATGTTGGTAACTTTAATTCTTCTAGCATTGATCTTGTAGCTTCAATAAGAGACCTGTTCTTCCTTTCCACCACTCCATTTTGTTGAGGGGTTCTTGCTGCTGAAAACTCATGCATGATCCCATTCTCTTCACAAAATAATCTCATCACAGAATTCTTGAACTCAGTTCCATTGTCACTCCTGATTCTTCTAACTTTGAAATCAGGATGATTGTTGACTTGCCTTATATGATTGATGATGATTTCATTAGCTTTATCTTTGGATTTGAGAAAATATGTCCAAGAAAACTTTGAGAAATCATCCACAATTACTAGGCATTATCTTTTCTTTGAGATGGAAAATATATTGACTGGTCCAAATAAATCCATGTGTAGTAATTCTAAAGGTTCTTCAATTGTTCAATGAAGCTTCTTTTTGAATGATGCTTTGATTTTTTTTTCCTTTCTAATAGGCATCACACAATCCATCCTTTGAGAATTCTACTTGAGGAATGCCTCTTACCAAATCTTTCCTGACTAGTTCATTCATAGTCTTGAAGTTAAGATGGGACAACTTCTTGTGCCATAGTCAACTTTCATCTTGACTTTCCTTGCTGAAGAGACAAGTAACAGATTCTGCATTTGATGAGTTGAAGTTAACTAGATACACATTTCCTTTTCTCACTCCAGTGAGGACCACTTTGTTGCTTTTCTTGTTGGTCACAACACAGGCTTCAGAATTGAATGTTACCGAGTTGCCCTTGTCGCAAAGCTGAATGATACTCAACAAATTTTGCTTGAGTCCATCCACTAGGGAAACTTCCTCAATGATGACATTGTCTTTAGAAATCAAGCCATATCTCACAATATTAACCTTGTTGTCATCTCCAAAAGTAATACTTGGGCCAACTCTCTCCTTGAACTCAGTGAGCAGGGTAGAATCTCCAGTCATGTGCCTTGAGCACCCATTATCCAAATACCAAAGATTCTTTCTATTTCCCTACACACAATAAAATCAAATCAAGTTGATTTTCTTAGGTTTATTAGGTTTGTCCTCATTTGACTTAGGTATTTGAGATTTATCCTTAGTCATTTGAGTAGAACCTTTGAAACCATTCATCATTACAGAATTATCATGCACATGCTGGTTAACATGGAAATGTATATTCTGTGTAAACATGTTATTCCGGTATGACATGCTAAATGGCATTTGAGGCATACTAAATGCAGCATACTAAGGATTTTGTGTAAATGGCATATTATAAAATTATGCATTCAAATTATGTGCAAGCATAACATTAACAGGCATTGTAGGCATGTTAGGAAATAAGGAAGGTGTAGACAAGGGTGCAGGCATGACAAGTTTGCAATTAACTGACAAATGATTACCACTACCACACTTCACACAGGTTTTTCTAGGTGCATATTTATCAGGTGTGTAGTTGTTATGTTTGTTAATTCCTACTTTCCCATTTCTATTATTTTTCCTTTTTGATTCTGCTTTAACCTCAATTTTCTCCAATCCGTCATTCAATTGCTTGATGGACAGATTCCCTACATTGACTCTCTTGTTCTTTTTCACTTGACTTATTTCTCTTGGAATAAAGTTCTTGGAAACTAATCCATATTTCTCATTTAACTTAGCAATCTGGGATTTGCTAACTGGCTTTCTTTCACTCGACGGATGTGGTTCCTTTTCTTTCGATGAATAATTCATTTGATCATTCGACGGATAATGTGACGCCCTCCAAACCCGGGTCAGAAGTTTGGATAACTGGATCCAAGGCATGCATTGGCCTAATATGACCAAAAATCTAGTCCAACCACGAATCTGGTCCACATTTATAAAATCATCCAATTCTAAAACAATTCAATATGATAACCATTGTAATTCTATAAAAACATAATCATGATTAACATTGATAAAGCATTTATCTCAGAGCATAAAACATTTCACAAGTATCACCAGGGTGTATCAAGGTGTATTTATGAAGAACGACTTCAAGCCTGATGAAGAATCAAGTATCTGAAGAACAATGGTTCAATGATAATACAGGGTATTGATCTTTGATGTGATAGGGTATTCCAGGGTGTATAAGTTTCTGTATGCTCAAGAAATTCTGTTGAAATACTTGATTTATGGTGTGTATGTATTTGCAGAGTAGTATTGTATTGGTATGGTTTAATATCGGTGAAATCAACCATTGGTGGTTTACAAGAAATAAATCTTACAGCTCAAGTTCAATGATATGATCAGGGTTCAAGGTTGAATAGTTTAAAGCACTTGCAATGTAAAACAAGATTTATTTTGAATACTAGCAACATGTTATGAGAAAGTTCAGAAATATTTGCAATGTATCTCGAAGAAAGGTTCAGAAGGACTTGCCTTATCATAGATGATTTCCAACTTTACTTGTATTCATCTAATAGTTCTACTCATCAATCACTTTCCTTCTTTTTCTATGCATTGCCTCTATTCGTCAATCACTTGTCTTCTCTTTCTACGCTTCAATTCTATCTACAGATCACTGACTTTCTTTTTCTATGCCTCACTTATTCGGCTAGGCATCACAAGCATCTATCAATACTCAATCTCATACTATTTTAATCGTCACACAGACGTCATAAGCTTTTATCTACCCTTCGTTTTACCCAAATCCGATTTATAGATTGAAAGTTATGACCAAAACAGTCAAACAACAACCACATGGGCATATAACACATCAATCAGATAACACGTAGCACATAACAGGCAAGATATTCAATTAAAATAATTTTTAAAGAAGATTCGGGGTCAAAATTATTTTCCAGGTATTTAATACGAATTTTTGAACATTTTTCGGAATTAAAATGGGCATCCGAATCATTTTATAATTTAATAATAGGGTTCGAACACCCGAATCTGACTTTAAAATAATTTTATAATAATTATCGAGTCTTGAAAATAAGTTAAAATAATATTTTAAGGCTCGAAACTATCTTTCAGAACTTTTAAATAAGAAATAAATAATTAAATCTAATTATTAAATCAATTAAAATTAATTAAATTAATTAATCAATTAATAATAAATAAATCGATTAATTAAAATAATTAAAAACAAATTAAAATTAATTAATAAATAAATTTCAATTTATTTTTGAATAAATAAATAATTAAAACAATTTTCTGAATTTAAACTAATTAAATAAACAAATTTTCTGATTTTTAAAATAATAAAAATATTATTTTTGAAATAATTTTAAAGCAAGAAGGACTGAAATGCAAGTAAGGTGAAAGGTGGTTGATGAAATTGCAATTTCACCACCACCCCCAACCTCCGCCCCCGGCAGCCATGGCTGCCGCCATCGAGCTCGCCGGTGGCGGCTGAAAATCACCCAAAACGGTTCCAAAGTGTGCAGATTTGTCCCTCACACTTCCAACAATTGTTTTATGCAATCACAATTCACAAATCATCAGTTAGTTAGCCGGGTTTTGGCCGGAAAATGTAGAACACCGCCGCTGTTTTTCTTTTCCGATCTGATCGAAATCGGCTTCTAAAATCAAGTAAAAATCATGCATCGATTCCTGGGAATGTTCTAAGTACATTGGTGGTAACAGATTCTTCCCAGAATTAACGAGATTGAAACCCCCAATTTGGAATTAGAAATATTCAAGAACATAAACCTTAGTTTTTAATCCTGAGAATCAATCCACAATTTGGACATGTTATTGAACTCGGTTTTTGACATATAATATACCAAAATTACTAGGAAGAAAAGATCTACATTATTATGCCATCAATTCATATCAAAAACATCAAGAACAAAAATTCCTAATTTAATCCATAAATAATTTGAATTAACACAATTAAATAAGAGAAATACCTTGATTTCTGCAAAAAAAATAGATGGTTGATTCAGAAAGAGTTTTTTGAGAGTTTCGTTTTGATATATTGCACGCCCGAATCGGAGTTCGCTAACGCCTTCTTTTGTGCGATTGATTTTCAAGAACGTGATGAATTTTAAGGTTTTTCTCTGGAAACTATATAGTTTTACTGTTTGCAAATGATTATTTGTACAAAATACAATACTGTATTGGCTATTTATATTTACGGAATATTTGTACGTTCTGGATCGTGTTGGATCGATACATACATTTCTTAGCCGCTAAATAACTATAAATACGATCCTATCGCATAACGTTTTGGATAAATATTATCTTGTTTTGGATAAGCACTATCCTGTTTTGGATAAACATTAACCTATTTTGGATAATTATCAAAACCGGGCTTTTATAAAATGATTTGTACGAAGATAATGTTATCGAAAAGAGTTAGCGTTTCGAAAATTTTGTGTCGGGCCGCGCACGGGTCAAACCGTAATCCGGATCGAAAAAGTCAAAATACGGAAAATGTCCGGAATTACTAGATTAGGTTAGGAAGGAGTTTTCAGAAGAGTTTCAAGTTATAAAAACGGTTGAGGTTGGACGATTCCCGGCTTTAGAAAATGATTTTATAATTATTCAGAAAATAATTAATAAATTTACAAATCAATATAAAATCATATAATACTCCAAAAATTACCAGAAAATATCTTAATTATCTATATTTTATTCTGGATATAATAAAATTAACATACTTATACTTTACCACATATAAACATCCACATAACAACACCAATCATCAGACAATTCACCAAAACTCACAATATAATCACATAATAATTATTTATCAATAAAAATAATTACAGGCTATATCCTGGATATTATATCCTTCCCCTTAAAAGGATTCTGTCCTCAGAATCACACTAAGGATCATATAATGATATATTCAAGTGTCTCACATCCATTTTCTCAGGTTGATCCCTTAACCTTACAACTTTTCATACACTTTACTCACAACATCACTCATTACCTATCAGCCTCTTGCTGATATCATATTCTATTAGTTGCTCCTATAATTCAACTCAAGTCTTCATTTTACGTGTGGCGGTAAAGCCAATTCACTTACATTTATCTTGCCTATTCTACCGTTTCAAAAGGACCATCATAATGTCTATTAATTCTCTTTTCTTTCTAATTCTAGTAATTCATGATCATGAGCGTTTGCAATAATTACTGGTTATTGAGCCTCATTCCCACATGTTTCTCTGTTCAATTAACTTAGTTTGTAATCGCTTCCAATGGCATTCAAGGCTCTTTAGTCGTTCTCTTAATCTTCTCGTCCATCTGCGAATGATATACTGAAACAATGGCGTATTCGATTTCTGACGTTCTCGAAATTACACTAGAGTTAAGAATTAACGAGAAAATCTCGACTGGATATGATTAACGCACAAACGTATCATCATACCTTAATTTCCTTGAATCACAATCGAGTATATTTGCCGAGCGAAAATCTCTTATTTCTTAGAAGAAAATATACTAGTCTGGAGGCATCACCCGCATATTCTAACCCATAATATCATTTATTTTGGTTCGAGGGAGTTCTAATACGAAACTGACTGCAATGCTCTTCCTTGAGGTCTAGTCACATATAACGCTTATTCTTTCTTAATGCCATACTATCAGAAAGTCTTTTTTAACATCTATATCTCGTATCATATTCTCGGAGTAGCTTGAATCCCTTGAGTTATCGTAGCCAATATTCCTATCTTTTAGTTCTTCCTTGCTGCCCGCTCATCTAGGAGTGGTATATACTATTCTGGTTCGACATAATTTATCGTATTCTGAATACTCCTGTCAAATCTCAAATCAAATAATATCGATCATTTACAATCAATTTATGGATCTGATGACGTACCACCATTTCTTCCAGCAGTAACTAACCCACTTATTGGACAAACTTTGGTTCCCAGGTGACTTCACTATGACGTTTCCTGGAGAAATGTATCCATCTAGTCTTTGATGTCCCGCCTTAACTCTTGGGTAGGTATAACATTTATCTACATGTTTCCCCCCCATTTTACCTTTATGTCTGGTCACTAGATATCTTCTTTTAGCCCTCGGTACTTAATCGTACTCCTGGGACACATTCCCTATCTCAATTTACAAATGTTTCCTAAATTTTTCACCTTAATTCTGGCCCTCATGTTACCCATATCTTACCTATAAAGTTTTTTTATCATCCTTTTGATTCCATTTTCTTTCCTATTTCCGTTCTTCATTCTCATAGCTCATTCACAACCGAACTCCTGATATTAATACTCATTTTGATGTCATATCCAATTAGATATCAATACGAACTTTGATGCTCACAATATCCCATACTCAAGTAAACATCAATCATCTATATTAATACCACTTTTGATATTTAACAACAACCTAAGTATCAATATCAATCAGAAACTGAACTAAAACTGTATCTCACATTTTATCCAAAACAGAAATACTTGATAAATAATTTATTGTATGATTATCAAAACAATTTGGAAACAAGACGTCCTTTAATAAAACTTTATTGCAGATGATAAAATCTCTTTGATTGTCTAATAAAATCCATATTGGTGTGCTTATCAATCTCTTCTTTATACCACCTTCTTATTCCTTTTCTTCCTTCCTTCTCTTTGCTCTATCTTAAATCTTTAGTTCTTCAAAACATTCTTCTCACTTGTCCATACAAATAAGTTTTTATTTCTCTTGTTCATTATAAAGGGCATATTCATCCAAGTAAAACCTCACACACTTGCAATAATTTCTGAATTCCACCGGTGTCCTTACCTTCTCCAAATTCCTCATTGCTTTGATTTCGGATTTGAAAGTCACATCAAACTTTGACTTAATCTAATTGGAATTGATTTTCATCTAACTGACCATTAATTAGTAAAATTAACCAATTAACTTACTTAATTGATCAATTGCACCAAGTCATGACTAGCTAAATGACATCAAAGACCAATTATATATAGTCGGATTGGCTGTAACAACCTCTTTCAAGAACCGAGATCACAATCATTTGGAGTATTAACATGAATATGAATAACATATGGAAGTATACTTTCTATCTTTAAGAGTAAGGTATTTTTCAAAAATTTGGGCAGCATCTCCTTTATATATTGACTACCAGCCGGACTCAAGCCGACACCAACAATCAATCAAACAACCAACAATCAACTCACAAGTAGACCAATCAACTTCCATCTTTTAAACTCACCATTTCACCATCACACATAATACTAACCAGTACAACCCATATTTCAGTTCAACTTAAGATTACAGTGAACAATTTTTATTTTATCATACCATTTCTCATATCCTTTGATTATAACTGAATATCACTACTGAGTACTATTATAAATTATTCTAAATTTTTTCTAGTTCATGTTTGTTGAGTGGCATTTATGACACTTTATTATGCACAAATAACTTTGAATGGATGTATTTGTACTCAAGTTGTTAAGTGTTTTAATGTGTTTTCTAGTGTTTTTACATTTTAGGCATTATCTAGGTAATCAGGTGAATTAACATTGTTTTGGTGCTAATTTGGTGTTAATATGGTGTTGGAATAAAAGTTCGTGGAAAGCCGGCTCGAAGCATCAAGGAAAAAAGATGAAATCTGAGTTTTTCCCAAAAGGACGGCGCGCCCGCGCTGTGATAGCGCGCGGCCGTGCCAGGATTCCAAAATGACAGCGCACCCGCTCTGTGATAGCGCGGCCGCGCCGGTGCGAAAGTTTTGAATCCTAATTCTAATGCAATTCTAGTTGGGAGGCTTCTAGATTGATTAGGGCTGCTATATATGTTCAAATAAGAACGCTTTTATTAGAGAGACGTACCAGAGCGCAAAGAGAGCCGTAAGAAGACCGTATTAGCATGATTCAATAAAGACGAAGAAGATCTTGTTTTTACTTGTGAATCCTTATTTTAAGTTGTAACTTGGATGCTAGTTTTCTTATTTGTGAACCTTAATCTTGTTTCGTACTTGGTTTTATCTATTCGTTATAAAGACTACGTTTGTTATACCATGCTTTCATCGAAAACCACGTTGATGATGAGTCCGATTATGGGCTAATCGTTATCGTGGGGTTCTAGTGGATTTATTTATGGATTTCTTTAGTTAAATCATTTCGATGCCTTAGTGTGTTGTGATTGTATGATAACCTAGTATTGGTTGTGCTTATTCGTCTTATAAGAGTCGCGAACTTGTAAGATAATGTGTTAATTCTTAATGAAGCGATAGTGAATTTAAGGATTTAGAACTTGTCATGCTAGCAGAGGTTAATGTGTTTTGTTATGCATGATTCGTAGGTAATTATACCCATCTTACTTGCCCTATGTAATCAAGATAGATAACTTGTGTTTAAACCGTTATGTTTTCAAATTCTATAGACATATAGGGTCTCAATATAATTGGTGTCTATTCAACTTCTATCTCTTTTGTGGATATCTGGTAGTATGGTACTCGTGCAACGAAAGTTGGCGTTTATCAGTTTCGTGTTGTCTAATTAGTGTCATCACCATTGCATGCTAAGGTTAAGAACAATAAGGCTATTGAATGAAGTATTTAATGAAGTTAGAATCCCATGTTTGTCATATATATTAATTCAACCAATCTTATTCTCTTAGTTATAATCATTAGTTTAATTCGTAGTATAAATAACCCAAATTGTTATCGTCTTAGCATTGAATAATAACCATACATTGTTGCTTAAGTGCATGAATTAATTAGTTAACCAAAGCCGGTCTCTGTGGGAACGAACTAGAAAAGATTCTATACTACTTGCGAACTCGTATACTTGCGAACTCGTATACTGGCGTGTATTATTAGCGTGTGTTTAGCGACTAACAAGTTTTTGGCTCCACTGCCGGGGACTGCAGTGTTAATTTGTAGTTTATGTGCTTTCCAATAATGGTCGTTAAAGTTCTTGACTCGGACATTGTTACTTAATTGCTTCCTTGTCTTATTTCAGGTACTCTAGCGAGGGTGTATGCATACGCGTTCGTGTACTCGTAAGAGAACACTGGATAAAGCCGAGGAAGAACTTATGGTGGTTCGAAGGGAAGTTTTTGAGGAATAAAAGAAGGTAGAAGAAGAAGAGAAAGTCGAGGAACCAGCTTTAGTAGAGATGGGTGATCAAGTAGAAAATCCTAAGGCTTTGATGGACTATTCTCAGCCTAAGATCAATGACATTCAGTCGAGCATCATCAGGACAGCCATCAGGGCTAACACTTTTGAAATTAAGTCAAGCACGATTCATATGATACAGAACTCAGTTCAGTTTGGGGGTTCTCCTACTGAAGACCCCAACATGCACATCAGGGATTTCGTCGAGATCTGCGACATGTTCAAGTTTGATGATGTGACTGAAGATGTTATCAAGTTGCGACTCTTCCCATTCTCTCTGAGGGAAAAAGCTAAGTGCTGGTTACATTCTCTACCAGCAGGGTCTATCACCACTTGGGAAGATCTTGCTCAAAAGTTTCTCACTAAATTCTTCCCTATGGCGAAGACTGCTGCAATCAGAAATGCTCTTACTCAGTTTGCTCAACAAACTGAGAATCTCTGTGTGAGGCTTGGGATCGATATAAGAAGATGCTAAGGAAGTGCCCACACCATGGCATGCTTGATTGGATGATTATCAACTGCTTCTACAATGGATTGGGTGCTACTTTTAGACCCATGCTTGATGAAGCATTAGGAGGAGCCTGGTGGGCTAAAAGCTACGATGAAGCTTATGAACTTATTGAACTGATGGCTGCTAATGAGTACCAGAATCCTTCCTAGAGACTGACTCAGGGAAATATAGCAAGAATTCTGGAGTTGGATGCAGCAATTGCTATAGCTGCCCAACTTAAGGCTTTGACGATGAAGGTGGACACTTTGGCTAATTATGGAGTTAATCAAATCGCTAGTGTCTGTGAGCTTTGTGCTGGTGCCCATGAGACTGATCAGTGCATAATTTCTATTGAATCAACTCAGTTCGTGAGCAACTTTCAGCGTTCACAGCAACCTGTGCCAGCCACTTATCATCCCAATAACCACAATCATCCTAATTTCAGTTGGAGCAACACTCAAAATGCGGTTCAACAGCCTTATCAGCAGTATCTAGCTAAGCAGTACAACCCCCTGGTTTTCAACAACCGCAATATGCATCAAGACAACAACTCCAGCTGCAACAAGCTAATGAAAAATCTGAATTAGAGGAGTTGAAACTTATGTGCAAGAGTCAAGCTGTTTCTATCAAGACCTTGGAAAATCAAATTGGGCAAATTGCCAGTGCCTTGCTTAATCGTCAGCCTGGTACACTATCTAGCGACACTGAAGTGCCAGGAAAGAGGGAAGCTAAGGAGCAGGTAAAGGCAATCACTTTAAGGTCTGGAAAGGTTGCGAATTCCGAACAAACTCAAGTGTTGACTAGAGAAGCTGAGGCTAAGAAAGAAGTAGAGCAGCATAAAGTAGAAGTGGAACCAAGGAAGACTACTGTTGAGCACACTCCTCCTGAGGGTAATACAGGGGAAAAATAGATCCATCCTCCACCGCCTTTTCCTAAGCGGTTGTAGAAGAAAAAGCTGGACAAGCAATTTGAGAAGTTTTTGGAGGTATTCAAGAAACTTCATATCAACATACCTTTAGTTAAGGCTTTTGAGCGGATGCCTAGTTATGCAAAGTTTAATAAAGGTATTCTCTCTTAGGAAAGTGAAGCTAGATGATTTAGAGACAGTCACTCTTACGGAGGAATGCAGTGCTGTGCTACAACAGAAGTTGCCTCCGAAGCTTAAAGATCCAGGAAGATTCACTATTCCGTGTACTATTGAAAAAGTATCTTTTTACAGATGCTTATGTGACTTGGGAGCTAGCATTAATCTAATGCCATTATCAATCTTCAAGCATTAATCTTGGGAAGACCTCTCTTGGCAACTGGCCGAACCTTGATAGATGTGCAGAAGGGTGAGCTCACAATGCGAGCGCTGGATCAGGATATAACTTTTAATTTGATCAATGCTATAAAGTTTCCTACGAAAAATGAGGAATGCCTAAAAGTGGAGTTGGTTGATTCTGTGGTTACTTCAGAACTTGATCAATTTCTAAGGTCGGATGCCTTAGAGAAAGCCTTATTGGGAAATTCAGATAGTGAAGACGACGAAGGTGAAGAATAATTGAAGTATTGAATGCTTCTTCCTGGAAGAGGAAGATAGATATGCCTTTTGAATCTCTTGGAAATGAGGAATTGAACAAAGCTCCTAAACGCCTCAAGCCATCTTTTGAGGAAGCTCCCACTCTTGAGCTTAAGCCTTTACCCGAGCATTTGAGGTATGCGTTTTTAGGTGATGCATATACTTTTCCTGTTATTATTGTATCTGACCTTTCAGGTAGTGATGAGGAAAAGCTTCTGAGGATTCTGAGAGAGTTCAAATCGGCAATTGGCTGAACTATAGTAGATATAAAGGGAATCAGCCCTTCTTATTGCATGCATAAAATTTTGCTAGAGGAAGGTAGCAAGCCTAAGGTCGAGCATCAAATAAGACTTAATCTAATCATGAAGGAAGTAGTGAAGAAGAAAATTTTCAAGTGGCTAGATGCATGAATTATCTATCCTATTTTTGACAGTTTATGGGTGAGCCCAGTTCAGTGTGTGCCAAAGAAAGGTGGTATCACTATGGTAGCAAATGAGAAAAATAAGCTTATTCCGACACGAACAGTCACAAGGTGGAGAGTTTGCATGGATTATCGAAAGCTGAACAAGGCTACAAGGAAGGATTACTTCCCTCTTCCTTTCATTGATCAGATGCTTAATAGATTGGCTGGGCATGATTACTATTGTCTTGTGGATGGCTATTTGGGATATAATTAGATTTGTATCGCTCCAGAAGATCAGGAGAAGACTACATTCACTTGTCCATTTGGTACTTTTGCTTTCAGACGAGTTTCTTTTGGTCTGTGTGGTTCACCAGCCACATTTCAGAGATGTATGATGGCCATCTTTTTTCATATGATTGGCTAGAATGTGGAGGTGTTCATGGACTACTTCTCTATATTTGGCGATTCTTTTGATGAATGCTTGCAAAATCTTGGACACGTTCTCAAAAGGTGTGTTGAGACCAATCTGGTTCTCAATTGGGAGAAATGTCATTTTATGGTTCGACAGGGCATTATTCTCGGGCACAAGGTTTCTAGTAAGGGTCTAGAGGTGGTCAAGGCCAAGGTAGGGGTCATTGAGAATCTTCCTCCACCTATTTCTGTTAAGGGAATTTACAGTTTTCTTGGTCATGCGGGTTTTTATAGGCGTTTCATCAAAGACTTCTCTAAGATTTCAAAGACATTGTGCAGTTTTCTAGAGAAAGATGTTCCTTTCAAATTTGATGACGAGTGCCTTGTAGCTTTTGAGACTTTGAAGAAGAGTTTAATCACGTCACCGGTCATAACTGCACCTGATTGGAATGAACCTTTTGAGATGATGTGAGATGCGAGTGACTATGCAGTTGGAGCAGTTTTTGGACAGAGGAAGAATAACATATTTCATGTGGTCTACTATGCTAGTAAGACTCTTAATGGTGCTCAACTAAATTACACTACTACGGAGAAAGAACTTTTGGCTATTGTCTATGGTTTTAAGAAATTTCGATCTTATCTACTTGGGACCAAGGTGACAGTTTTCACTGATCATGCTGCAATTCGATATCTCGTCTCAAAGAAGGACTCGAAGCCTAGATTGATTAGATGGGTTATTTTGCTTTAAGAATTTGAACTAGAGATCAAGGACAGAAAGGGGACTGAAAATTAAGTCGCTGATCAACTCTCGCGCTTAGAAAATCCTAATGCTACTTCATTGGATAAAACATTGATAAATGAGTATTTTTCCGACGAGTAGCTGTTTGGAGTGCAAGAAGAAGAACCGTGATTTACAGACATTGTGAACTACCCGGTGAGTAATATCATGCCTCCCGATTTATCTTATGCTCAACGGAAGAAGTTTCTACATGAAGTGAATTGGTATATGTGGGATGAGCCATTTGTTTTTCATCAAGGAGCTGACCAAATCATCAGGAGATGTATTCCTTACAGTGAAACGGGGGGGGGGGGGGATCTTGCGAGATTGCCACTCAACTGTTTATGGAGGATATTATGGTGGAGAAAAGACAACAGCTCGTGTTCTTCAAGCAGGTTTCTTTTGGCCGACCTTGTTTAAAGATGCTCACCAGTTCGTTTTGAAATGTGATCGATGTCAACGTGTGGGTAATATATCCAAAAGGGATGAGATGCCTCTTAATGTGCTTCTTGAGGTTGAAGTCTTTGATGTTTGGGAAATTGACTTCATGGGGCCATTTTTCCCATCTTGTAACAATCAGTATATCTTGTTAGCGGTTGATTATGTATCGAAATGGGTGAAAGTTAAGGCGTTGCCAATGAACGATACGAAAGTGGTACTTAACTTTCTTTAAAAGCAGATATTCACAAGGTTTGGAACTCCAAGATTTATAATCAGTGATGAAGGGTCATATTTTTGTAATTACATGTTCACTGCTATGATGAGAGGGTACAATATGAATCATCGCATTGCCACGGCTTATCATCCTCAGACAAATGGTCAAGCTGAGGTGTCTAACAGAGATATCAAGCACATTTTAGAGAAAGTTGTGTGTCCGTCGAGGAAAGATTGGTCTTTGAAGCTTGATGAAGCTGTTTGGGCGTATAGAACAGCATATAAGACTCCATTGGGAATGTTGCCATTTCAGTTGGTTTATGGTAAGGGGTGTCATTTGCCTGTGGAGCTCGAGCATAAGGCATATTGGGCTTTGAAGAAATTGAATCTTGACTTGGATGCGGATAGAAAGAAGAAGATGCTTCAATTGAATGAACTCGACGAGTTTCGACTTCAAGCTTATGAGAATAACAAAATGTATAAGGAGAAAGTCAAGAGGTGGCACGATCGGGGTCTAGTGCTCAAATCATTTGTGCCGGGGCAACAAGTTCTAATGTTCAACTCTCGTCTCTGTCTTTTTCCTAGGAAGTTGAAGTCAAGGTGGTCAGGGCCCTTCATAATCAAAACTATGTTTCCACATGGAGCGGTGGAAACTTTTGAGAATGATCCGAGCCAGGCATTCAAGGTAAATGGTCAGAGGTTGAAGCATTACTATGATGACACGTCAAACCGCCAGGTGGTTAGTTCCGTTATATTGTCCGTTTGAGCTCAAGGTTCTACGTCGAGCTAGCGACATAAAAGAAGCGTTTCTTGGGAGGCAACCGAAGTTTGTTGTATATTAGTAAGTAGAGGAAGCAAGAAGAAAAGAGAAAATCACAAAAAAAATCAGGAAAAGAAAAAAATTCAGGGCTCACTTTAGAAGCTTGGCGCGCCTGCGCTGTCCTAATGCGCCGCCGCGCTGATTTCATAGAAACATGGCGCGCCCGTGCTGTTAGAGCGCGTGACCATGCTGATTTGGCAGAAGTAGCGCGTGCCCGCGCTGTCTTAGCACGCGACCGCACCGTGGCCCGACTCATGGAAACAAATAAAAGGCAGTTAAGGGGGGAAAACGGGAATTTTGTTCCAAAATCAATTCCGAACCGAATTTTACTCTCCCATATCCCATAATTCCCTCTCCAAATCAAACCTATTACTCCCGTTATTCCCATAATCAAATGCCACTTCTATTCCATATATAATTCTCTTTTCACCACCTATATGTACGTACACCTCATACACAAACTTCTTCACCAATTCATAAATTCTCAAACATGAATTCTCTCTCAAACACAAATCTTATTCTCTCTACTCACTTCCAATGGCACCCAAGAGACAAAGAACACAAGTTGACAGCAGCACCACCGATTCATCAAGTGTGGGTGTCGTAAGGCCAAGGTTCTCTACTCCCGAGGTTGAAGCAGAGTATACTAGGCTTCTTTTGAAGCCAATCATCAAGGAACAGGGTTTTCTGCCATCAGGGAAGGATGGTAAGCTATTGGAGATAATTTAGGAGATGGGTTGGGTTTCTTTTTGTGAGGAACCTGCTGCTATACCCATAAGTGTTGTGCAGAATTTTTATGTTAATGCAAAGGCGGAGAAGAATGGTTATACGGTGGTTATGGGGATGAAGGTGGATTATAAAGCATGAGCAATAAGGAGGGTAATTAAGCAGCCCACGAAAAAACCGGTCAAGCTATTTGGAATGATAAGACTCCGGAGGAATTTGACTTGGATTTGATTGTGGCTACTCTTTGTGTGCCTAAGACTCATTGGACATTCAAGAGAGGCACAGCTGATTATGCCACATTCCCTGCTTCTTGTATGAACAGATTTGCCCATGCTTGAATGCCTTTATTTGTTCTAATATTCTGCCATCATCTCATATGCATGAGGTTACTGTAGAGCGAGCACACTTATTGTGGGGTATTCTGAAAGGTGATTATGTGGACATTAGTTGGATTATTCACCGTGGTATTCTGCGATTTTTGAGAGGAAGCACTACAGATTCTATACCCTATGCGTCCATAGTGACGAGGTTGTGTGTGGCAGTTCGTGTTCGTTGGGCCGCACATGAACAACTTCAGCTCCCTAGTGCTGCCATTGATAGTTCGATTATATTACACATGGTGGAGGGGTATAGTGGTAAGTCCGATCCTAAGGGTCTTGGTTATTCGTTTGATATGCTTCCGGGCAAGCGTCCAGCTGATTATTATTATGCTGGTGGGTTGAAGAAAGCCCGTGAAGCGGGTTGGAGAGCTCAATTGGGTGAGGAGATAGAGCCGTCAAAGTGAAAGGAACCGTCGAAGAAGAGCAATACACATTACAGGCATCTGGCTAGGAAGATGGATGCGATGTATGACATCCACAGCAGGTTTGCACGTGATCTCACCCAAGCATTGGGGACAGCTTTTAGAGCCACCGGTGTTGATATCTAGTGGCCAGTTTTTGGTGAGGATTCCGTGTATCCACCTCCGAAAACATCTGACACTCCACCCGTTGAGGGTGAGGAGCCTGATTCTGATTAGTTATGCCCGAATTCCTTACTATTACCTTCACTGAGGATAGTGAATATTTTAAGTTTGGGGGTAGTAGTTGAAGAAATATGTTTTTATGTGAGTCACATATAGTTGCATGTTCATAATAGTTTAGTACATATAGTTGCATATACTGCCATGTAGTTTATTTTTTATTTTGATAGTTAAGGTTATTTTGTTCATATAATTTTCATGCATTTGCATTATAACATGATCTCTTAGATAATTTTTCCAAGGTGACTTGTGATATTGATGAAAGTGTAGTGATGTCCTGTTCAGAGATGTTAAGTCGTATTAAGTTGATTTGCATGCTAGAGAAACTTGTATTTCACTAAGTCTTATAGGTTGCTAGAGTGCTAGATCATAGTCATGGTTTGTTTGTTTATCGAGGTGTAATTGTAATATCTAGGATATATCGTGTAATTATTTTGCAAATAAATAAATATTATGCATGTTCAGTATTTATTCTGTGAATTATTTGTTAAGTGGTATATGTGTTTGGATGTTTAAAAATAATATAAATTGAGTATTTTAATTTTTATATGTATATGTCCAAAATAAAATATAGATAATTGTCATATCTTCCTATTTATTTTTATGTTGATTTATGATTTTATAGGAAATTTATGGATTTTATAAATTCTTTTTCCGAGTATATATAAACTATTTAATTTAATCGGGAACCAGCCGACGTCACCCGTTTTTATGTTTTTATAACCCGAAACTCTTCTGAGAACTCCTTCCTAACCTAATTGCAATATTCCGAGCATTTTCCATGTTTCGACTTTTTCAATCCGGTGTACGGTTTTTCCTGTGCGGGTCCCGGCGCAATATTTTCGATACAATATTCGTTTCGGTAAATCAATAAAACTCGTATTTTCGATAAACATGATCTTTTTATTAAACTATTATAATTATCACCTCGTAATACGTGTAACCAGGCGCTGAGACCAAGACCGCAGTACAAATTGTACTGATTTGGATAATTATCCCGAAAACTGGTACCGTTTGGATCTGTTTTTATAAATAAACGTACTATTTTATATCCGGAATACTATTTTTCCGTAATTATAAATAGCCTTTACCGTATTTTATTTCTTACCAAAAATCATTTGCAAACGGTAATTATAGAATTTTACAGTATTCATAATATCTTCTGAAAATTAAACCAGCTTTTGAAGGTGTTATTGATCTTTGTTTGGAAAGCTCGAGTAACCAAACGAAGGGTTTGAGGAGTACTATCAGATTCCAGAACTCGTTTTACTTCAGAATCAAAGGTTGATTTTATATATTTTTATTTATTTTCGAATTATTTTGATTAAAAATATGAATTTTTGTACGGATGATTGTTTGAATGATTTGATGCTTGCATGTTGTAGAGATTGTTTTCCTGATGATTTTGATATGTTATATGACTGATTTGGAGTTCAAAAACATGTTCAAAATTGAGTTTGATTTTCGAATTTAGAAATTAGGGTTTATAATTCGTTTGAATGTTCTTGTTTGAATTTGGGGGTTTCTTATTTCGGGATAGATAGATGTTCTAGAGGGGTGGGTTGTCTTCCTTATAAAATTTGCAATCGATTCTTATAAGTCTTGCAAATCGACGAGGTCTGTAGAGGAGGGAGTTGTCATTTGAAGTTTACGTCGAGCTCGCCGGAAACCGGCGAACTTCTCGGCCAATTTCCGTCCAACTCAGAGATTACTAGGATGATTTGATTACTGATATAAGTTCCTGGTGGTCTGTGCTTCAATTATGGAGCTTGTGGTGGTGTGACTGTTCCTGGATCGCCTTCTCCGGCGAGATAGGGTATTTTCTGGCGACTAAACAGCAAAATTGCAGTTTAGTCCCTGAACTTTTGGGGACGATGAAGTTTAGTCCCCCTAATTTCCAGAAGTTGCAGAAATAGGATTCCTGTTTATAAAATATTTAAAAATCATATTTCCTATTTATTTTAATTATAAAAATTCATTTTTAATTACTGAAAATTCCAAAAATTATTATTTTAATTTTAAAAATTATTTTTAATTCAAAAATAAATCTGGATTAATTAGTTATTTAATTTTAGTTAATAATTAATTAGTTAATTGGTCAATTAATTCGAAAATTAATTGATTTTGATTTAATAAATTATTAATTGATTTTAATTAATTATTTAATTAGATTTAATTATTTATTAATGATTTAAAAATTCCGAAAAATAGTTTTGAGCTTTAAAATATTATTTTAAATTGTTTTCAAGGCTCCATAATTATTATAAAATCATTTTGAAGCCAGATTTGGCCAACCGAACCCTGTCTATTGCTTTAAAATTGACCCAACGACCCGTTTTGACTCCGAAAAATGTTTTAAAAATCATATTAAGTACCCGAAAGACTGTTCAAGACCCGAGATTTCCTTATAAATGAAATTTCATTGATTGTTTGACGTGCTATGTGCTATATGTGAGTTGTTTGTTTGAGTGTCGGTCTATATGTTCAGTGTTTACTTGTTTTAGCATGACTTTGAATCCGTTAGTCGAATTTGGGTAAAACGAAGGGTAGATAGAAGTGTATACTGAATATAATCATATGAGTTGAGTATTGATAAATACTTATGGTATGTGAGCAGAAGAAGCAAGGCGTAGGAAAGGGAAACAGATAGTCGAGGAGTAGGAGATTGTGATTGGAAATTGGTGAAGTATAGCAAGCTAGTACCAGGCAAGTGTTCTGAACCTTCTCGAGATATATTGTAGATAATTGATAGTTCTGTTTTATATTACAAGTGCTTTGAGGCACTGAACCCTAAACCTTGATTCCAGCTATTGATCTTTGAGTCGTAAACCTTATTCTTTCTGAACCATTGATTGTTAAATCCACGAATACGAACCACAGATATAGGATAATACTCCACAAATACATGCAAACTAAATACCAAACACTGAATCAGATTGCTTACATATTCAAACCATTGTACCTTACGCTCTGAAAGACCAAATCCTTAAAACCTTGAAACTTTGATTCTTTTGTTATCCATTTCTTTCACCATTTGATGACCATATTTCATTTGTGAAGTTTGAAACCATCTTATTATTGGATATCCAATGTTGCTTATGATTTTGTTTATTGCCTTGCATTGTTTATTCTGTTATTATGTTAGAATTGGACTGTTTTATAAAATTGTGGACCAGATTCGTGGTCAGACCAGATTGGTGGTCAAGTTAGGCCAATGTGTGCCTTGGATCCAGTAATTAGAGCAGAGCTGTGTGCCTTGCTCGGGGTTAGTGTGTGACTGATCAGCAGTCTAACCTTGGTTTTTAAAATGAAATTATAATATCCAATTCTAAATCATTATTCATTGTTCACTTGATACCATAACTCTTTTCAATTGATGATCATTATTCTCAGTCTTGTCAATGTGACTTTCTGAGCTAGTTACCTCATTTGTGCAATGTTGTTTATGTTCTTTTCCAGTTAAGAAGGAACCTGTTGGTAGCGAGGATTCTCAATCCAGTACGAGTGCCAGGGGTCCAGGTTGATTGAGTTAAGCTAGCTGACAGCTTTTGGAATAGTTTAAGTTTATGAAGTTTATAATAATGTTTAATATTCAGTTGTAAGTTTGAATAGTTAGGATTTGGGCATTTGTAATAAAGTGTGTGTGTGTGGCTCGTGTACATACTTTAACCTGTTGCTATCCGTGGTAGTTTGTAGTAGGGTCACTGCATATTATTATTATCTTCATCATTGTTATAGGCAGATTATAAATAAGGTGTGTGTGTGTGGACCCCAAACTTCAAACCCGGGTTTGGAGGGCGCCACAGGTTTGGTATCAGAGCTACAGGTTAAAAGTCACTGATACAAGCCTAGGTTGAAGGGAATGGGTAGAGGGTTAGGATTAGAAGTAAGGAAATAGAAAGATAGAACGCCGAGAGGTTGAATGCGACGGTATAACATGTATTAGTATAATTCTCATTGTGGTTCGAGATTCTTATATTGCGATATGATTTCAAATAGCAGCGATGGCCGACTCTTTCATCCCCGTACCAGCTGATCAATCAGAGCCCTCAGTTGGAGGACCATCTTCAGATCCACGTCCTTTTATTCCACCAGTGTTGGCTATTTTACCTCCACCTGTATTGCAGCCCGTACCACTGCAGGCTATTCCACCCCCAGGCGTGAGGCCACCTATCAGAGGACCCCCACCAGCTGATTCAGATTCCACTGGGCATTCAGTTGTGGGTTGTAATAACCCCAATTTTTGGAAATTTTTGAAACCCTTATGAATAGTGTTTTTGCTGAATGAGAAAACTTTTCATGCCACACTATGTAGGGGTTCTGATATGGATATTCTGAGATTTTATTAGTACTTTATATGGGATATAAGTGTATGTAAAGATCGTCAGAATCCAAATCCGAACACTTTGATTTTTCCCGGAAATCCAATAGATACGGAAAGAATTGAGTATAAGGTAACAGGATAAAAAGGATTTAAATTAAAGGATTATAATAGAGGATCATAAAAAGGAATATAATGTATTGAGAAAGGTTAAGGGAACCTAAGTAATAAGATCCCGGGCATGATCCTTCAAACGAGAAACGAGAACGAAAGTTAAGCGAACCGTATAACAGATCAGCGGTCATTAGGCAAACAATTAGAAGCTAATCAAAGGGATTAGTGGGGGATGATGTCATCCAACCAATAGAAAGAGGACAAAGGAGGGGTGATGACATCACAAAGTGATGCAAGCATGACATAAGAGGGAAGGAAATGTGGTGGAATATTAGCCACACAAAATCAAGGGTAAATGGGTAATTGACCTAAAACAAAACAAAAACAACCAACCAAAAATCAAATCAAAGCAAAACCACAAAAATCTCTCTTTCTTCTTCATCTTGCTCTCGGCCTTTTCAAGAAAAACAAGGAGGAGTTTTCAAAAACTCAAGCTACACACCTTCAAAAATTATAAGGTTTGTTTCTTTAGCTTCCATAATTCATAACTTAGTTATGCTATAAGTTTGGATCCAAGAATCCAAGGTTTACCTAGTTAATCAATTCCTAAAAGTTTAGGGTGAATAGTAACTTTCAAGAACAAATTTTTGATTCTTGATTTTATTTGTAAGGACAAGGTAGCTTAAGCATAGATCAAGGCTTCCATGGGCTTTCCAAGGATCTTTCATTGATTAAAAGCTTCAAGAAGGTATAAAACTTCAAACCCTAGCTTTACTTTTGAGTATTAGGAATGGTTTTGATTGTTATAATTCATGAGGAGCATGATCCTTGTATACTTAGAGTGTGGTTGGATTTGTAATGAGTTTGAAGTTGTAAATCTTGATTATTGGTTAATGAACTTAAGTATAGCTTTTAGTTCATGTTTGAGGGTAGTATAAAGTTCATAATATTGAGTTTTGGGGCTGTTAGGATGTGATATGGATGGACTTTGATTGTATGAAGGGATTTGAGGTTGATTTGGGTTGTTTGTGAATGGGTTAAAATTTGGAAATCACGTAAACATAGCCGTCGTAACGTCCGATTTTCTTTGGACTGTTTTTGTGCATAGCATTAGGACCCGAGAACCCCCTGCTAGATTGTGACCACTGCCATGTTTAGATAGCTCATGTTACGAGCTTCGTTTTGATATGTAGTTCGTTCGATTCCGATTTACGGTTTAGGAGAAACGACCGTTTCAAGTAACGGCGTTTCGCGGACGAAACTTTTTCCCTCGCCTTACTTTGGAATGTAGGTTAAAGACCAATAAGGGTTAATTAATGTGTGAAACATTTATGGTAAGTGTGTTAGGCAGTTGGTAAGACATTCGCGAAAGAATCGTTTTAAAACTCGTAAAGGTTAAATTATTAAAAATGGTGGAGCCGAGGGTACCCGAGTGACTTAAGCGAATCGGTGAGCGCAAAACTAGCATTAGAGTCTAAGTTAGTTAAATCATAGATTTACAAGTGATTTTGGTTTAATTCCAACTTACTTGTTGTTTATAGGTTATCAGACTCGTCCCGAGCCTTTCTCACCCCCAAGTCGCTCAGGCAAGTATTCTATCCGTTATACTGTTGTTGTGATGAATACACTTGTATATGCATTATCTTGCGATAGATGCATGTTGGTTATTTAGCAAATTCTTGCGATATATTGTAGCATGTGATATGGTATATATGCATGCCTGTTTCATATTCTTGAAATATATATCTGTTGGTTGAGTTGATAATACCTATGCTAGAGGATAGCGGTAACTTGCATATACCCTTAGTATAGGGACCCAAAGGTGAAAATATTTTCTAAAACCGGGAGTCGAGGATCCCGAGTAGATTTTGTATATATATGGATATGGATATATATATATATATTTATATATATATATGGTTATAGTTTTCCAAACTATTAATCGAATAAGGTTTATTCGATAACTTTAAACTTTATATTAAATGAATATTATTTTGAATATTCATTCGAGGACTTATGACTCCTTTTATTTATTTATCTGAATATTATTTGAATATTCATTCGAGGGCTTATGACTATTTTATATTATTTATTGAATATTATTTGAATATTCATTCGAGGGCTTATGACTCAGTTTATATTATTTAATGAATATTATTTGAATATTCATTTGAGAATCTATGACTCCGATTATTTGCTGAGGTATATTCTTTATTTTATTAAAGAATAAGGTGTCAATAATCAAACTTATTTTCGATTATTCAAATAAAGATAGTACTTTCACATAAGTATATCTTTGGTTATTTAATACTCGTTTCAAGTATAAATTTTAATACTTCTACTTCGATTATTTTTATAAAGATTATTCTTTATGGGAATATTATTTAATTAATAATATTCAGATATTTTCTAATATTCTGGGGACTGATTTACTTCATTAAATCAGCCTTACTCCAAACACTCTTTAAAGTGTTTTCGAGTCTTCAAAATGATTTTTAAAAGTCAGAGCGGATCCCAAAACTCATTTTTATATTTAAGATCTTCCTTTTTAAAGGGGATTTAAATACTCGCTCAAAACCTGGGGAATCCGGCTCTGTGGTGTATTTTATATTCGCAACGAGGTTGCAGATTTGGTAAATGAATTGATTACTTGCCCAACGTTCGGGAAGTAAGCCCATCTCATTGAGTCGGCATAAGCGACAGGCCGGGGTACGGTCTATTATTGTGTAAGTGGCTGGGTGGCAGTCCATCAACGCGTGAGGGGCCGGGGTACGGTCTAGCGCGAGGTCCTAATGCGGCCAGGGTGATGACCGGTGAGGAATTCATCCATCTACAGTAGAAAAGGTTACTTATTGGTATCTTTGCCTGATCAGCGAGATATCGGGTTTATGCCAAAATTCTTTTCCTTTCCAAAATTCATTGGATGTTTCAAACTCTGTTCATACTTTACATAACAGAGGTTCCAGGAAATGTTTAAAGGGGTATATATATGTGGATATATATATACCGGGACTAAATAAAGTATCTCATAACTTTTTCATTCAATAATATTTCAAAGATTGAATTTATTCAAGTCTTAACTTGTGGTCTCATCTATGGGGTGTTTTTCTTAAAACTTATAATACTTCGAACGGTGGCAGTTCAAGTAACTTTATATATGATATAAGTGTGGTGAAGTATTGGTAACTTCATTCCTTGTTTTTACTTATATCTAGTAAGTAATTATCTTGCATATGATAGAGATGCTATTAAGTATCCATTTAGATACTTATATTATTGTTATCACTATATATATTATCTTGCGAGCTGTAAGGCTCACTCTTGCTTTATTTCTTCATCACACAACAACAGTTAGGAGAGATGGCCAGACTCCAGCAGACCTAGCGCAAGCGCGTGGGAAGCGTCCCGCGTCTTCCCGGTGATGTTGTAGCTGCTATAGCTGCAGAGGTAGATCCATTGTAGTTTAGACCATCTACTTTTGAGAATCAAATTATGTATAATTATAACTTGTGGCAGATAATGGCAATTAACTGTAAATTATCAAGTAATCGTTTTGGGTTGTAATAATTTTAAATTGTGGATTCAAAGACTTGTACTTATTTCAATTTCATCTCTGAGACTATAACGGGTTGTGGTGTGTGTTAGTGTGGGGTCACAGTATGAGGTTATTTATTATTAATTAAGTGAAGTGATATTGTGGAAAGAAAGACCGTGACAACCCGGATCCCCGACCCCGGATCTGGGGGTGTTACAGAAATGGTATCAGAGCTAAGCGTTATAAACCTCAGAGATGATGTGACGTTAAGATAATAAGTTCACTAAGATAATAAGAACTCTTGCCAAGTTCATAGTCGGGCTACCTAACGTAGTACTGACAGTTAAAACCCTTATGGGAACCCTTATAAATATCGTGATATGAGCGTAGTTCGTTATCGTATATGGTAGCGGAACTCCGAACCCTGAGGTTGAGGAGCAACAACGCGATGATGTTTTATTAGTTATTGGAAATCAGATTGTGGATCCGATAGAGTGTCCTAATGCAGGACCGGATGATGTTGATATTGAGGATGTAGCGGTTGAGGATGTTGTCCTAGAAGGGATAGTTGTTGAGGAGGATCCCATGGAGGATCCTGACAGGATTGGATAAAGGACCACTGATGAATTGATGACCATGGTTTGGTCGACTACCAGAGGTAGGATTGGCCGGTCACTACCGGAGGTTCGTTCAAGTTGTAAAGATAGTAGCCCCTTTAACGCGGCTTACTCGTAAGACTGAGAAGTTCGAATGGACAGAGAAATGCGAGAACAGCTTTCAAGAACTGAAGCAGAGGTTGGTGATGGCCCCTATGCTGGCATTGCCGGATGGAAAAAGGAGATTTTGTGATTTGTAAGTGACGCTTCGCATAAGGAATTAGGGTGCTTCTTAGCACAGCAAGATAATCGCGTCTGCGTCAAGACAATTAAGGTAATATGAAATTTGATATCACCGCCCATGAGCTTAGGCTCGTGGCAATAGTTTTACCCTAAAGATTGGAGGCACTACTTGTATGGAGAGAAGTGCGAGAATTACCTAAGCCATAAGTGCTCTAGTACATTCTTACGTAGAAAGAGCTCAACATACGCCAGAGGAGGCGGTTAGAGCTAATCAAGAATTATGATTGGGAGATTCTTTATCATTCGGGGAAAGCCAATATGGTGGCTGATGCCCTTAGTAAAAAGGAGAGACTCAAGATGATAATGTCTTTGGGAGAAGTGATAAGAGATTTTGAGAAAATGGAAATAGAAGTGAAGGTAACCGGAGCCGGTACCTAAAAGCTGTTTGAGATTGCAATACAGCCCGAATTATTGAAAAAGGTCATATTGTGCCAGAAAAAGTTATGAGTGAAGGCAGAGAGCCAACAATTAGATAAAAGATTAATATCGAGAAAGATGATAAGGGAATAATGAGGTATTCCTATAGAATTTGGGTTCCGAAAGTTCAAGAGCGTAAGGATGAGAACTTAGATGAGAGCCATAGTTTGAGGAATAAGATTTAGAGCAAACCCTGAACGTGATAGTCAGGGAGGTCGCCATCAAGATAGAAGGAACCCATGACATAATGGAGTGGAAAATGAGGAGTTTAAATTAAAAGATGACCCCAATTATGGGGAGTAGGATGAAACATTTCATACTAAGGAAACAAAAAGTCGAGTAAGGAAAGGAGACCCGAGACGGTACTCCTATACGGCAATTCATGGACCTGTCTAAAAAGAACTTAGACTATTATCCCCAACCACCACCCTGAGGAGACAGTGCGGTGAGAAATTCTTCCAGGACCTTTAAGTCGCTAAGCTCTCAGAGTTCCATGGAACAAGATGACCCAGCCGAGGCAAGAGCCTGGCTAAAGGAAATATAGGAATTATTTGAGATTCTAAATGATTGACGAATCACAAAAGACTGTTTTGTCACTTACCCTCCTAAGAGAGAGACCACCCGCTGGTGAAAGACCAAGAAAGGCACGGAGCCAGAGGTTATGATAAACTGATTAAAGTTCAGCCAATTGTTTTCGGGAAAGTAATTCCCAAGGTTATGGAGAGAGTGTAAAAGCTTTAGAGCCAGAACAAAGGCAGACGAGTATGATGAATTGTGAATTTAAGTTGTAAAAGTTGTTAAGATTCGTTCTGAAGACGCGAATCCAGAATGACGGGATATTTGAAATCAATGCTTATGTTGTGTTGGTTCATGAAATAATGATAAGAGAAAGGAAAATAAAAAGGAATTGAAGTGGAAAGGAATAAAAAGGCAACAGAGTTTGAGGAATGATAAGGGAGTTGGGTATGAGGAAACCCTAAAGACTCCTATTAATAGAAATAGAAAAGTATATGATCGTCAGGATGAGGGTGATTCACCATGAGTTAAAGTTGACGGTTGAAGGCATAAGAGATGCATATATTTTATCCCCTTTAAGTTGGGAGGATTCGAGGAAACATTGAGATAGTTCGAAGGATAAACAATGAGACGCGGATAGACTGAGGAGACAAGGAAGTAAGAAACTAGGAAAATTGGATGAAGGAAGTGACCTTCAAGAATGTGAAGTGTAAGACCAGTGGCATGATACCCAGAAAGGGAGACGCCAGGTATGAAAGATATCCCAACATTGAGGTGACTGTTGAGATAAACAACAAAAGTAAATGAGGAATTATTAAGAAGAAGTTCACGTTGAACATGACCAATATCTTCCAGAACATCCTTGTTATCGTTACCAAATTAGGCAAGACAAGCGGATAACCGTTGTTATCTTTTGGAGGCCATATTGATTGACCCCATTTTGAATACAAATGTTACTGTGAAATTAGGCATATACTATCGAGGTGGGAATGATGGAATAAGACACCCTTATCAGGGATATATGACTTGATTTATCCATGGAAGGATGCAGGTACCTTTTAAAGGTGGAATTAAGGATAGAACATCGGTAACTTAAAACGAATCCTAGGGGAATGCATAAAGGTTGGCATTTTACCCTTAATAGGGATAGTATGAGTTTTGACAGTATGAATTGGAAAGGATTAAGGTAATAATAACCTTTAAGGATCAGTGGAGAAATTTTTCAGAAGTATATAGACAATGGTTCTAGTATTAGTAAATGGTATTTTGATATGCCCTGTATATAGGGAATACAGGAGGAACGATTGAACGATAACCTTAGAGGTTTTACAAGGAGAAAGGAAATATTCGAAATTCTCAAGAATAAAAATGTTGATAAAGGAAATATGACATAATTATAATGATGCCAAGTGGGGCACGTGTTAAACCACGAGAAAGTATGGATCGAACCAGTAAAGGTCGAAATTATTCAGGGCAATTAGGACCTAAGACAAAAGATGTTCTAAGTACGATCGAGAGTCAGTCGCGACAGTGATTAACCTCTAAAGACTGAGGCAATAACTTATGGAAAGATGGTGTTATTTTTTTTTACTCATCAGATTCTTAGGAAAACATCTTCACAAAAGCTGTGATTGAAATGAGGTAGAAAATTTAGTTGAAGGTGGTTAAAAGACATTGACTGTAAGGAACTATTACTATCAGGAAAGGCCAAAGAGGTGGCCGACACTTTAATGGTAAAAGGAAAATTATAGGCGCTTGTGCCAAAGGAATACAGTGATGATGGTTAAAGTTGTGATGGTTGTATTTTGGGTTGGAAGATTGTCATTCCTTCTGATGACTGTGCAATACCCAACCGTAATAGTAGTTAGTAAAGGTTTAATTCGTGTAATCACCATGAGTGGGCTATCTATCTTAGAAGGTACTATCTTGAGAATGAGCCTGGACCATATTTCAAAAGGACTAAACGAACCTTTGAGTAAGTCTTCTATTTAAGGCATATGATTAAGAATGGTATTAACCTGCTATCGTTGCTTTGATTGAAACTCTTCTGCAATTTTATCTGCTTTATGTCATGTATGTATGTCAGAATCAGGAGTGTACTCCATGAATCATGAATGGTGATTATGTTACCTCCTTAGAAGGATTTGATACGACATGTATGGACTCCGTATGGTTAGCTATTAAGACTTCATGGAAAATGAATGACTACAGTGGGTCAGTGGTGGACCATAGTAAGGCAGCAATGATTCTGCGAGTAGTGAGATGATTACAACCGTGAGAGTTGTATTAGAATGGGTGTTGAGATTGAGTACCACTAATCGGGTCGTGGTAGTGTATAAGTTATCATTGATAGACTAATTAAGTAGAGTATCTACCTAGTGAATAATTATTCTTTCTTATCAATAAGAGAGTCGTATTATTATACGAGGAAGGTTGCGGTGCGAGCATAGAATTCTAGTAACGATGATGTATAGAATGAGATCCCAGATTCGATTTTCGATGTCGAGGGAGTTTCAAAGGTGATTGTGTATAAGCTCGATGAAGAGCATGGGTCCATAGAATGATGGACGGAATAGAAATATTTAGGCATGGGAAATACGATGCTATAATGCTTGATGTTGATATAAATACTCATATGATTCGTTCTCCTATGACAAACCTCTATAGTTCAGAGGTAGGTTCCAAGCCGGATATTTTGTGGCAGTATATTTTTTTCATATATACAATTCTCTTCCATTCGTTCTTTTCTCTTCTTTTCATTTCATGTAAGCTGAGAAGAACAACCCTTCCAGAAGGGGAGGTATTGCCGAATGACTATCTATCTGTGTGATAGAAGCCGAGTAGGATACCAGCTATTGTTTAATTGCTTGTCAAGTACTAAAGGCTGGCCACCTTCTGTACTAACTATGCGATATAACAAGTGTTCATGATCATAGTGATCTCTCAACAAATTCCTTTACTTCTATTTGATTGATCAAATTTTGGAAAATAGAAACAACTGAAAAAGGAGTAATAAAGTGGTGGTAGTATGCGGAATGGGAACACATTCGTGATACTAAGGTTGACGTGGTTATTAAAAGGTTATAGAACGCTAACGAGCAAAAGTATAACCAGTATAATATTAGGAACGGAAGGTAGTAGCGATTACGAACTGGAAAAGAATGGGTATTAAGAAGCAAAAGTTCTAATGATAAAAGCTATTATGAGAGTCTGTGCAATAGACTTGAAAGAAATTGGAATGATCACTTAACACGGAGTGAGTTTTCTTACGACAATAGATCATATGTCAGTATTGAGATATCGCCTTATGAGATCCTTGAGGGAAGACAATATCGATCTCCCTTATGTTAGGATGAAGTTGTAGAGCGCAAGATGCTCGGACCAGCAGTGGTCTAAAGGACCAAGGATATGATAGATCTAATCAGAGGACGGCTGGTAGTAGCCCAAGATGGACATGATAAGTATGTTGATTTGACACAAAAGGATAAAGAGTACGAAATAGGGGACCTAGTAATGTTATAGGTATCCCTTGGAAAGGATTGATGAGATTCGGAAAGAAAGGAAAGCTAAGTCCACCAATTGTTGGACCCTTGGATATATTAAGGAGTATTGGGAAGTTAGCATATGAGCTAGCCTTACCCCAGAACATGTAGCAAGTCATAGCGTGTTTCACGTATCAATGTTAAGAAAGTGTAATTCGGATGCTAGACAAATAGGGGCATATGAGCGCATAGACATGCAACCCGACGTAACCTATATGGAGCAACCAGGAAGGGTTATAGAGTGAAAAGGAACAAGTGCTTAGGGGAAGGATTATCAAACTAGGCAGAGTTTGGTGGCAGGACCACAATATGGGAAAATTTACTCGAGAGTTAGAAAGTGTAATGCTAAGAAAGTATCCCCATTTGTTTTCTATTTAATTCCGGGACGGAATCCTTTTAAGGAGGGGAGACTGTAATAACCCCAATTTTTGGAAATTTTTGAAACCCTTATGAATAGTGTTTTTGCTGAATGAGAAAACTTTTCATGCCACACTATGTAGGGGTTCTGATATGGATATTCTGAGATTTTATTAGTACTTTATATGGGATATAAGTGTATGTAAAGATCGTCAGAATCCAAATCCGAACACTTTGATTTTTCCCGGAAATCCAATAGATACGGAAAGAATTGAGTATAAGGTAACAGGATAAAAAGGATTTAAATTAAAGGATTATAATAGAGGATCATAAAAAGGAATATAATGTATTGAGAAAGGTTAAGGGAACCTAAGTAATAAGATCCCGGGCATGATCCTTCAAACGAGAAACGAGAACGAAAGTTAAGCGAACCGTATAACAGATCAGCGGTCATTAGGCAAACAATTAGAAGCTAATCAAAGGGATTAGTGGGGGATGATGTCATCCAACCAATAGAAAGAGGACAAAGGAGGGGTGATGACATCACAAAGTGATGCAAGCATGACATAAGAGGGAAGGAAATGTGGTGGAATATTAGCCACACAAAATCAAGGGTAAATGGGTAATTGACCTAAAACAAAACAAAAACAACCAACCAAAAATCAAATCAAAGCAAAACCACAAAAATCTCTCTTTCTTCTTCATCTTGCTCTCGGCCTTTTCAAGAAAAACAAGGAGGAGTTTTCAAAAACTCAAGCTACACACCTTCAAAAATTATAAGGTTTGTTTCTTTAGCTTCCATAATTCATAACTTAGTTATGCTATAAGTTTGGATCCAAGAATCCAAGGTTTACCTAGTTAATCAATTCCTAAAAGTTTAGGGTGAATAGTAACTTTCAAGAACAAATTTTTGATTCTTGATTTTATTTGTAAGGACAAGGTAGCTTAAGCATAGATCAAGGCTTCCATGGGCTTTCCAAGGATCTTTCATTGATTAAAAGCTTCAAGAAGGTATAAAACTTCAAACCCTAGCTTTACTTTTGAGTATTAGGAATGGTTTTGATTGTTATAATTCATGAGGAGCATGATCCTTGTATACTTAGAGTGTGGTTGGATTTGTAATGAGTTTGAAGTTGTAAATCTTGATTATTGGTTAATGAACTTAAGTATAGCTTTTAGTTCATGTTTGAGGGTAGTATAAAGTTCATAATATTGAGTTTTGGGGCTGTTAGGATGTGATATGGATGGACTTTGATTGTATGAAGGGATTTGAGGTTGATTTGGGTTGTTTGTGAATGGGTTAAAATTTGGAAATCACGTAAACATAGCCGTCGTAACGTCCGATTTTCTTTGGACTGTTTTTGTGCATAGCATTAGGACCCGAGAACCCCCTGCTAGATTGTGACCACTGCCATGTTTAGATAGCTCATGTTACGAGCTTCGTTTTGATATGTAGTTCGTTCGATTCCGATTTACGATTTAGGAGAAACGACCGTTTCAAGTAACGGCGTTTCGCGGACGAAACTTTTTCCCTCGCCTTACTTTGGAATGTAGGTTAAAGACCAATAAGGGTTAATTAATGTGTGAAACATTTATGGTAAGTGTGTTAGGCAGTTGGTAAGACATTCGCGAAAGAATCGTTTTAAAACTCGTAAAGGTTAAATTATTAAAAATGGTGGAGCCGAGGGTACCCGAGTGACTTAAGCGAATCGGTGAGCGCAAAACTAGCATTAGAGTCTAAGTTAGTTAAATCATAGATTTACAAGTGATTTTGGTTTAATTCCAACTTACTTGTTGTTTATAGGTTATCAGACTCGTCCCGAGCCTTTCTCACCCCCAAGTCGCTCAGGCAAGTATTCTATCCGTTATACTGTTGTTGTGATGAATACACTTGTATATGCATTATCTTGCGATAGATGCATGTTGGTTATTTAGCAAATTCTTGCGATATATTGTAGCATGTGATATGGTATATATGCATGCCTGTTTCATATTCTTGAAATATATATCTGTTGGTTCAGTTGATAATACCTATGCTAGAGGATAGCGGTAACTTGCATATACCCTTAGTATAGGGACCCAAAGGTGAAAATATTTTCTAAAACCGGGAGTCGAGGATCCCGAGTAGATTTTGTATATATATGGATATGGATATATATATATATATATATTTATATATATATGGTTATAGTTTTCCAAACTATTAATCGAATAAGGTTTATTCGATAACTTTAAACTTTATATTAAATGAATATTATTTTGAATATTCATTCGAGGACTTATGACTCCTTTTATTTATTTATCTGAATATTATTTGAATATTCATTCGAGGGCTTATGACTATTTTATATTATTTATTGAATATTATTTGAATATTCATTCGAGGGCTTATGACTCAGTTTATATTATTTAATGAATATTATTTGAATATTCATTTGAGAATCTATGACTCCGATTATTTGCTGAGGTATATTCTTTATTTTATTAAAGAATAAGGTGTCAATAATCAAACTTATTTTCGATTATTCAAATAAAGATAGTACTTTCACATAAGTATATCTTTGGTTATTTAATACTCGTTTCAAGTATAAATTTTAATACTTCTACTTCGATTATTTTTATAAAGATTATTCTTTATGGGAATATTATTTAATTAATAATATTCAGATATTTTCTAATATTCTGGGGACTGATTTACTTCATTAAATCAGCCTTACTCCAAACACTCTTTAAAGTGTTTTCGAGTCTTCAAAATGATTTTTAAAAGTCAGAGCGGATCCCAAAACTCATTTTTATATTTAAGATCTTCCTTTTTAAAGGGGATTTAAATACTCGCTCAAAACCTGGGGAATCCGGCTCTGTGGTGTATTTTATATTCGCAACGAGGTTGCAGATTTGGTAAATGAATTGATTACTTGCCCAACGTTCGGGAAGTAAGCCCATCTCATTGAGTCGGCATAAGCGACAGGCCGGGGTACGGTCTATTATTGTGTAAGTGGCTGGGTGGCAGTCCATCAACGCGTGAGGGGCCGGGGTACGGTCTAGCGCGAGGTCCTAATGCGGCCAGGGTGATGACCGGTGAGGAATTCATCCATCTACAGTAGAAAAGGTTACTTATTGGTATCTTTGCCTGATCAGCGAGATATCGGGTTTATGCCAAAATTCTTTTCCTTTCCAAAATTCATTGGATGTTTCAAACTCTGTTCATACTTTACATAACAGAGGTTCCAGGAAATGTTTAAAGGGGTATATATATGTGGATATATATATACCGGGACTAAATAAAGTATCTCATAACTTTTTCATTCAATAATATTTCAAAGATTGAATCTATTCAAGTCTTAACTTGTGGTCTCATCTATGGGGTGTTTTTCTTAAAACTTATAATACTTCGAACGGTGGCAGTTCAAGTAACTTTATATATGATATAAGTGTGGTGAAGTATTGGTAACTTCATTCCTTGTTTTTACTTATATCTAGTAAGTAATTATCTTGCATATGATAGAGATGCTATTAAGTATCCATTTAGATACTTATATTATTGTTATCACTATATATATTATCTTGCGAGCTGTAAGGCTCACTCTTGCTTTATTTCTTCATCACATAACAACAGTTAGGAGAGATGGCCAGACTCCAGCAGACCCAGCGCAAGCGCGTGGGAAGCGTCCCGCGTCTTCCCGGTGATGTTGTAGCTGCTATAGCTGCAGAGGTAGATCCATTGTAGTTTAGACCATCTACTTTTGAGAATCAAATTATGTATAATTATAACTTGTGGCAGATAATGGCAATTAACTGTAAATTATCAAGTAATCGTTTTGGGTTGTAATAATTTTAAATTGTGGATTCAAAGACTTGTACTTATTTCAATTTCATCTCTGAGACTATAACGGGTTGTGGTGTGTGTTAGTGTGGGGTCACAGTATGAGGTTATTTATTATTAATTAAGTGAAGTGATATTGTGGAAAGAAAGACCGTGACAACCCGGATCCCCGACCCCGGATCTGGGGGTGTTACATGGGTGCTCCATTCCAGTCTACATTGCATCCTGTTCCTTATTACCGGTATGAGGCTATTTTATTGAAGCATGATTCCTTGTTAGCACAGATTCGAGAGCTGCAGCATATCATCAGGACTACATATATTAATCGTGGTGTGAGGGAGCTCCGAGAGAAGATCCATGTGATACGCAGGATTCTTGAGGATAGGCTACATGGAGCTACATTACCTGGCCGAGGCCCTGATGCATTTATGGGATGGGCTAGTGAGGTGATGGAGGATCTTGAGAGGCTAGGCGGACCAGAGTTTCCTTGGAGTTAGATCCAGAGATGGAGATGATGATCAGTGCTACTGTGGTTGTTTAGTATGTACAGTAGTGTGTAGTATGTATCAGTAGACTTTTGGGTTGTATTTATAGACTAGATCTACTGACTAGTGAGAAGGTTTGTTGTACCCTTTTGCTTTTACTTCCGAAGCGTTTTAACGCTTGTACTACCTAAAACTTTTGATCTATATATATCGGTACCTTTTCCTTTCCGGCATTGTCATTTACATTACCACACCTATTTTACTTTACTTTATTTATTGCACCAGTTTTACCCCTGTGATACCATATACTCTATTCCCCTAACTATTTATATTTTGTAAAGAAGCATGCAATTTACTTAGTTCAACTGTTACAACTGTTTTCAAAAAGAGATATTTCTGTTTTATAAAACTTTTCTTTTATGCAAAAGATTTGATTGAAAGGCTAAATAAGTTTGATTCTTTACAGAAAATGCCTCCTAGAAGAAATACCCGCACCAACACCCAGAATGAAGAAACCAACAACAACAATAACAACCAAGATGATACGAACCAGAATGCAAACCCAGGACCCATAGACCCAGCAATAGCCCAGATTCTTCAAATCTTGGCTCAATAAACAGTTCACCTGACTCAACAGCAACAAAGACAAACCAATCACCAGGTAAATTTCAAAACTTTTCAGGCGGTAAACCCACCAGAATTCAAGGGTTCCCTAGATCCGATTGAAGCGAATGTTTGGGTAAAGGAAATAGAGAAGTCGTTTGCTTTAGTTAAAATGAAGGAAGAGCAGAAGGTGGAGTTTGCAAGTTATTATTTAAAGAATGAGGCCATTAATTGGTGGGAGGCTGTGAAGACATTGGAAGGTACATATGTTATTACTGGGAGAGGTTCAAAGAATTGTTTTTAGAAAAGTATTTTCCCCAGTTTGTTCAGGATCAGATGGAGCTGAAGTTTTTAGAGCTAAAACAAGGAAATATGTCGGTAGCTGATTATGAAAGTAAGTTTGAAGAGTTGTCGAGGTATGTGCCATCAGATGTAGATACTGATAGGAAGAAGGCAAAAAGATTCCAGCAAGGTCTGAAGCCATAGATTAGAGGGAAGGTAGCCATATTTGAATTGGATACCTATGCTGGAGTTGTACAGAAGGCCATGATTGCAGAAACTGAGAGTGAGATGTCACAGAAAGAAAAGGAAAGTAAGAAGAGGAAGTTTTAAGGGAATGATGGACAGTCACAGCCAGGGAACTTTCCAAATTTTAAGAAGGGCAAATTTCAGCCAGGGAGAAATTTTAATTTCAAAAAGCAAAATACAGGTGACGGAGGTCAAGGCAACCGTCCAGTCAATATGAAACAGCCGAATCAATTGTGGCTAAATTTTCCAGATTTTCAGGTAAGTGGGAAGAAGCACGGAGGAGTTTGTAATAAGTTGAACGTGGTTTGTTTCAAGTGTAATCAGAAAGGGCACTATTAGAGGGAATGCCACAATCAGCCAGCGAGAGAACTAGTAAACAAGGATCATCCTACTCGAAATCCAGCGGTTAAGGTTCCAGCTATTGGATTTACATGCTTTAAATGTGGGAAGCCAGGACCTATAGCCAGGGATTGCAAGACACCAGCCCCAGTCAGTAATGCATTGAGGATAATGGGATCTACTCCAGCAGTAAATGAGACTCCAAGGGCTAGAGTTTTTGATAAGTCTATGAAGGACGCTATCCAGGATACTGATGTCGTGGCAGGTATGCTTAATGTGAATTCTTTATGTGCCAAAGTCTTAATAGATTCGGGAGCAACTCAATCATTTATTTCTCAAGATTTTGTTAGTAAGTTAAACTATTTAGTTGAGTATTTAAATGAAATAATGACTGTGGAATTAGCAAATCAAGAACGTATATCTGTTAATCAAGTTTGTGGGAATTGTGAGATTGAGATTTCTGGTAATAAGTTTTGTGTAGATTTGATACCATTTAAGTTAGGAGAGTTTGGCGTTATCTTAGGAATGGATTGGTTATCTAAGCACGATGCCCAGATAGATTGTCGAAATAAGAAGGTAATGGTGAAGATGCCAGACCAGTGGATAGTAACGTTTAAGGGCAAAAAAAAAGCAAATAAGTTTTTACAATAATTCAAGCTAAAAAGTTACTACGGCAAGGATGCGAACATTTCGTTGCTTATGTGATTGAAGAAGTCAGGAGCCAACAAAACTTGAAGATATTCCAGTAGTTAATGAATTTCTAGACGTGTTTCCCGATGAGTTACCATGACTTCCTCCAGATAGAGAAATTGAGTTTGCGATCGACTTAGCACCTGGAACGGAACCAGTATCCAAGGCCCCGTACAGAATGGCGCCCGTTGAGATGAAGGAACTAGCAAAGCAATTGCAAGAGTTGTTAGAGAAAGGAGTAATCAGACCCAGTGTATCCCCGTGGGGTGCACCAGTGCTATTTGTCAAAAAGAAGGATGGAAGCATGAGACTGTGCATCGATTATCGGGAGCTCAACAAGCTTACAATCAAGAACAAGTATCCATTACCCAGAATTGATGATTTGTTTGACCAGTTGAAAGGAGCCAAGTACTTCTCCAAGATCGATTTGAGATCGGGATATCACCAACTAAAGATTAAGCCAGAGGATATACCAAAGACAGCTTTCAGGACAAGGTATGGACATTATGAATTTTTAGTGATGTCTTTTGGATTAACCAATGCCCCGAAAACATTCATGGACCTGATGAACAGAATTTTCAAGGAATACTTGGACAAGTTTGTTATTGTGTTTATAGATGATATTTTGATTTATTCACAGACATAAGAGGATCATGCAGAACATTTGAGGACAACTTTAGAGATTTTGAGGAAGAAAAAGTTATATGCTAAATTCTCGAAGTGTGAGTTTTGGTTACAAGAAGTCCAGTTCTTAGGACACATAGTCAGTAATGAAGGGATCAAAGTGGACCCAGCGAAGATTGAAGCAATTACAAATTTGGAAAGACCGAGAACACCAATAGAGTTAAGAAGTTTCTTGGGATTAGTGGGATATTATCGCCGATTCGTTCAAAATTTCTCAAGGATTGTGACACCATTGACAAATCTTACACGGAAGAATAAAAAGTTTATATGGAACGATAAATATGAAGAAAGTTTTCAAGAATTGAAGCGAAGATTAATTACAACACCTATTTTGTCACTTCCAGATGACCAAGGGAATTTCATAATCTATAACGATGCTTCCCATAAAGGACTCGGATGTGTTCTGATGCAGGACGATAAGGTTACTGCGTATGCGTCAAGGCAATTGAAACCACACGAACGGAAGTATCCTACTCATGATTTGGAGCTAGCAGCCATAGTGTTTGCTTTGAAGATTTGGAGACATTATCTATATGGAGAAAAATGCGAGATTTATATGGATCACAAAAGCTTGAAGTATATATTCACACAGAAGGAGCTTAATATAAGATAGAGAAGATGGTTAGAGTTGATTAAGGATTACGACTGCACGATTAACTATCATCCCGGTAAAGCAAACGTTGTGGCGGACGCGTTAAGTCGGAAAGAAAAGTTGAATATGTTATCAGTACCCGAAGAGATATACAAAGAATTTTAGAAACTGGAATTGGAGATTAGAGTTTGCAAGTCTGATGAAGCAAAAGTGTATAGTATGACTTTCCAGCCGGAGTTATTAGAGAAGATAAGGAAGTGTCAAGAAGAGGTAATGGATCAGAACATTAACCGTTTGGTAGGTGAGGAATTGTGCACGCAAAAGGATGATCAAGGTATTCTTAGGTTTTCTTCTAGAATTTGGATTCCACCAGTGAGGAGTTGAAGAATGAAATTTTACAGGAAGCTCAAATTCAAGGTATTCAATCCATCCAGGGAGTACCAAGATGTATAGAGATTTAAAGGAAAATTATTGGTGGCCAGATATGAAGAGGGAGATTGCGGAATGTGTTAGCAGATGTTATACATGTCAGAGAGTTAAAGCAGAACATCAGAGACCAAGTGGATTGTTGCAGCCATTAGAGATTCCAGAGTGGAAGTGGGAGCATATTTCCATGGATTTCATAGTTGGATTAGGACGAAAGCTAATCATGATGCCATTTGGGTTATAGTGGACAGACTTACCAAGTCAGCTCATTTTCTGCCTATAAATGAAAGATTTTCTTTAGATAAATTAGTCCATATGTACCTGAAAGAAATCATAGTTCGTCATGGAGTTCCTGTGTCTATTGTATCCGATCAAGATCCGAGATTTAATTCGAGGTTTTCGAAAAGTTTTCAAGAATGTTTGGGAACGAGACCGAATATGAGTACGGCTTACCATCCACAGACGGACGACCAGAGTGAAAGAACAATCCAGACAATCGAAGACATGTTACGTGTTTGTGCTATTGATTTCAAAGGAAGTTGGGACGAGCATTTACCCTTGGTAGAATTTGCTTACAACAACAGTTATCATGCCAGCATTAGGATGCCACCCTATGAAGCTCTTTATGGACGCAAATGTCGATCTCCTGTATATTGGGACGAAGTAGGAGAACGCAAAATACTTGGACCTGAATTAGTGCAACAGACGAAGGAAGTGTTGAAGTTATCCAGAAGAGATTGATAGCAGCACAAGACCATCAAAGGAAGTATGCAGATCAATCAAGGAAAGATATGGAATTCGAAGAAAGAAATCTGATATTACTGAAAGTATCGCCGTGGAAATGATTGACCAGATTCGGGAAGAAAGGAAAACTGAGCCCTAGATATGTTGGACCTTTTGAAATTCTAAAGCGTGTTCGCAAAGTAGCTTACGAGTTGGCGTTACCTCCGCACATGGAGCACATTCGTAATGTTTTTCACATATCGATGCTTAAGAAGTATAATCCAGACTCCAGGCATGTAATCGAATACGAGCCAATAGAACTTCAAGCAGATTTGTCGTATGTAGAGAGTCCGATACAGATTTTAGAAGAAAGAGATAAAGTGTTAAGAAATAAAGTGGTAAAGTTAGTAAGAGTACTGTGGAGAAACCCAAAGGTTGAAGAGTCAACATGGGAGTTAGAAAGTGATATGAGAGAAAAGTACCCTCATTTGTTTTCTTAGGAGATTCTGAGGATAGAATCCTTTTAAGGGGGAAGGACGTAATATCTGGGATATATCGTGTAATTATTTTGTAAATAAATAAATATTATGCATGTTCAGTATTTATTCTGTTAATTATTTGTTAAGTGGTATATGTGTTTGTTTGTTTAAAAATAATATAAATTGAGTATTTCAATTTTTATATGTCCAAAATAAAATATAGATAATTGTCATATCTTCCTATTTATTTTTATGTTGATTTATGATTTTATAGGAAATATATGGATTTTATAAATTCTTTTTTCGAGTATTTATAAACTATTTAATTTAATCAGGAACCAGCCGACGTCACCTGTAATAACTCGAAATTTTGAGACCTTGTAAAATATTTAATGAATAGTAAACCTGACGGACGGGAAAAACTTTTGAGCCCACACTATGTAGTACATGAGGAAATGAGTTTCAGAGTTGATATTGCGATTATACGTACTAAATGAGTGTATGTAAACGCTATTAGTTTTCGAAGAAAACGAACTTTGAAAAATGACCGTATTTACGACCCATCAAGGATTACGGGGATCACAATATAATTACGAGATTAAAACCCTACCGATTTACATTCAAGTATGATAATTAAAAATATAAGGAATAAATACTAAAGGAATTACGTCGCGAACCATTTACGAATAAGTATTCCGAAAACGTTTAAGCGACCGAGCGAACGCGTAAATGACTAAATAAACGTAACGCACTAACTAAACCATGGTAAGAAAGTAACCATGGTTACTTCATCAAATAGCGATCTAACCATAGGATGATCAAGCTAGCTAGCAAAATAGTGTGCTAAGGAAGCTAACACATGTAGTTAGCTTGTAAGCTAGCAAGCTACTTAGATTTTGTCCCCAAGATTTGCAACAAGAATAAACCTAGGTGAATAAAATCAAGTGGAATATATCATACCCCATTTCCTAGAAGCAACCTAGAGAAGCAACCAAGAGAAGCAACCAAGAGAAGCAAGCATAAATACCCCCCCACCCCTCATTGTTTCCATTCGGCTATTAAAGAAAAGGGGGAGGAATTCAAAATTAAAACTCAAAATTTAGCCATGGTAAAATCATCCCATTAATTCTCAAGCTTCCTAGAAAATAAACTAAGGTAAGAAAATTCTTTCATCTCTTTTTATCAAGGTTTGATGGATGAAATAAAATCAAGAAAGTCACTAGTGAACAGTATGAATAGTAACCTCTCTTTGGTTTCTTGATTTCAATGGTGGTTTTAGGTTCCAAAAATCATACCAATCACTTCCAAGCCTCCACCATCCTCAAGAACACATCTCAAGCTTTCAAGAAAGGTAAAAATCTTTGGCCCAACTTTATTTAAGATTCATTTTAAGATCCATTTAGTATGTGATAGTAAACCTAGTTCAATGAGTGGTATTGATGAAATCTTGGTGTTTAAGTTAAGTAGATTTTAGGTTGGTTGTTGTTGCCTCAATAACATGATATTATTGAGAGGATTTTGTGTGTTGATGTTGGAATGATGATTGTTGGTGGTTGTATTAAGAGTTAGGGCGTAAACGAAACCCCGATCGTCTCCCTTAAAACCAACAAATCGTAACTTTAAGTTTCTGCAGAAAGTCCCGAAGTTTTAAACTGTATTATCTTGAAAATAACACTTTATTATGATAGAAAATGTTATAAGGATCGTTTAGGCGCTTGAATCGCTTGATTTTGATTTACGGATCAAAAGTTGTGGTCATTTTACTAAAAGTGATTTACGCGACAAAAACTGCTACGAATTACGAACTTTGAGAATATAAAGGATCGATTTAAAGTGTTCATAAATCATGAAATTTTTACAGAGAGTAACATATTAAGTTTCCTAACTTTCATAAAAATTTCAAGTAAAAATAATGATTTCTCAATTTTGTAAAAATATCGGAGCCGAGATCGCGCGAGTAGAAACCGTAAGAATCCATAAGCGGAGCCGACGACGATAATGAGAATGAACCTAAGATACTTAGAAAAATGAAGCGACCATAATGTGAATAATGACTTAAAGGAATAATAAGGGTAGTATAAGTGGAGAGGGTGCATAATAAGTAGCACACGAGTGCGAGTCACCGTAAATTAGAATGGGACCTAACGAAGTGAATTGTGTTTATGGTTATAGATTTCCGAGCAGAACCTAGAGCATCCTCCACCTCGAGATACCCATGCAAGTTTACGAACCCGACTCCATTTACTGTTGTGTTGTGAAAGGATTTTTTTATTATCATTGCATAAATACCATGTTTGCCATGATACGTAGTTGTTGAATTTTCGCATAATGTAGCGATGTTGTACGATAAGTATATATCGTGAAATGTTTATTCCGCTATAAGCGTGACATATTATATAAGATCGAGAGTCGGTCGGGATTTAAGATAAAACCCGGGAATCATTCCGGTGATATTATAGGACGTTTATAAGTCCATAGTAGTACGTTTTAAAAGGGACTCCACGTCTGCTTATGAAGCATTAAAATACCTCGAACTTTTATTAAAACGATTTTCCAACGATCATATTCCCTCAACTATATTTTATTGTTCGAATAATAAATACCATATACTTATTCTTTTATCATGGGAGTAGTATACCCCAATAATTCTTTATTTCAAACCTGATTAATTAGTAAAGATTATTAATTGCGTAGATATAAACTAGTTGAGGAATTTTATATTAAATACTCTTTTAAAGAGTAAACTCATTCGAGGTTTAATTATTTATCGATTATCATTTAATTAATTATTATTTATTAAAGGGTTTATTTTTTATTTATAAATCATAGATCCGATTTAAAACATACTTTCTGATTTCAGAAAATCATTCGAGTAATTTCAGATCGTCGGAGAATGTTACTCTGACTTTTTGAATATAGTTTCAAGGAGAAACTTTTTCCCCCTTATTTAATTATCTGTTGACAATGGTCAACTCACATCTTTAGTACTTCCTCCAAAACTTTCGAAAGTACATATATATATATATATATACAGTAAAGCTATGCCTATCAACAAGCAAAATGCTTGGAGGAACTTCGATGTGGTTCGAGTTCTCGAGATATGATTGGATTTCCTAAAGGACAAGGGAGGGGTAGGATCCAATAACTCCGTGTATTGGATAGACTACTGGTATCGTAGGAGACGGTACAATATGTACCTATGGATCTTCGAAGTGTGTGTATACCCGAAATGAGGACACATAGCCCATATGCGGCAAGGGTGATAACCGAGATGTGAAGGTGTCGTCCCTCTACTAGTAGAAAAGGTTACTTTTATCGCAGTACGATTGATCATCGTATGCTGTGGCTCCAACGGATGTCCTAATTCTTCCAATTAGAATTGTGATGCAATACCGTAACCCAAGCCTAGGTGCTGGGATTACTATTAAGGTATTCGCAGGATAATAAAATCCCTTAAAGAATTGTTTTCATAAGAAGGTGTGTATCACCAAGGAAAACTATTTTCGAATAAAACATAATTATCGTATATGATGTTATCATACAGTCATTTTCATACTGTATATTATTATGCTGGGCATTATAGCTCACACTTGTTTTCTTAAATTGACACAATACAACAGTGAATCAAGATGCCTGCCATGAGTACCACAGCCAGGAAACGGGTAGGAAATGGCCGGTTGTTCCATAGATTATTTGGTGTTGTACCACAGGTAGTCCGAATAAGCTGGATTAGTTTTCAGTTGTTTTTAGTTCGGTTTATTCATAAGTATGACTTATGTAAGATAATAAACAAGAAACATATATTTGGCCGGAGGACTAGCTTTACTTAAAGGTTACTCCCCGGTAAGACTAAATTACTTTTGGGCTGTAATAATTATCACTTGATGGTTGAAAGTACTATAGATGTGACGGTTCATTTCCAAGACAATAACCTGTAAGTGTGTGTGTGTGTGTGATAAGTGTGGGGTCGTGAAGCGTGAGTATTTACATATTGTAGTGTGAGTTGTGTGGTTGTAATAGTTTAGATGGCGTGGCCTCCGAGATTCCTGACCCCGGGTTTTGGGGCGCCACAAAAATGGTATCAGAGCCATGGATTTTGTGACAGGCTTACTAAGAACAAAGACCAATCACGATGCCATATGGGTTGTCATAGATAGATTGACCAAGTCTGCACACTTCCTACCAATCAACGAAAGATACACCGTAGACAAGTTGGTGGATATTTACTTGAAGGAAATTGTAGTTAGACACGGCGTTCCGGTAGCCATAGTGTCAGATAGAGACCTGAGGTTTCATTCCCAATTTTGGAGAAGCTTCCAGGAATGCGTATGCACCAGACTAAACATGAGTACCGCCTACCACCCCCAGACTGATGGACAAAGCGAAAGGACTATTCAGACCCTAGAAGATATGCTACGAGTGTGTGCCATTGATTTCAAAGGAAATTGGGATGACCACTTACCCCTGATCGAATTTGCTTACACCAATAGCTATCACGCTAGCATAGGAATGCCCCCGTATGAAGCTCTTTACGGAAGAAGATGTCGCTCTCCCCTGTGTTGGGATGAAGTTGGAGAACACAAGATATTAGGACCAGAGTTAGTTCAGCAGACCAGGGAAATGGTAGGACTCATCAGGAAAAGACTGGTAGCAGCCCAGGACAGACAAAAGACGTACGCCGACCAGATCAGGAAGGATAGGGAATACGAAGTAGGAGATTCTGTGCTATTGAAGGTATCTCCGTGGAAAGGAGTGATGAGATTTGGGAAGAAAGGGAAGCTGAGTCCCAGATTCATAGGACCCTTTGAAATTTTGAGGAGAATAGGACCTCTAGCTTATGAGCTCGCCTTGCCTCCTAATTTGCAACAAGTGCACAACGTGTTCCACGTGTCCATGTTAAGGAAGTACCATGCAGATGCACGACATGTAATAGAATATGAACAGGTAGATTTACAACCAGACCTGACCTACATCGAGCAACCAGTAAGGATAATGGACCAAAAAGAGAAAGTGCTGAGGAACAAGACTGTGAAGCTGGTTAGGATCTTATGGAGAAATCAAAATGTCGAAGATTCAACTTGGGAACTTGAAGACGCAATGAGGAATAGATATCCCCACTTATTTTCTAATTGATTCCGGGAAGAAATCCTTGTTAGAGGGGAAGACTGTAATAACTCAAAACTTTGAGACCTTGTAAAATGTTTAATGAATAGTAACCCTGACGGACAGGAAAAACTTTTGAGCCCACACTATGTAGTACATTAGGAAATGAGTTTCGGAGTTGATATTGTGATTATACGTACTAAATGAGTGTATGTAAACGCTATTAGTTTTCGAAGAAAACGAACTTTGAAAAACGACCGTATTTACGACCCATCGAGGATTACGGGGATCACAATATAATTACGAGATTAAAACCCTACAGATTTATATTCAATTATTATAATTAAAAATATAAGAAATAAATACTAAAAGAATTACGTCGCGAACCATTTACGAATAAGTATTACGAAAACATTTAAGCGACCGAGCGAACGCGTAAACGATTAAATAAACGGATCGCACTAACTAAACCATGGTAAGAAAGTAACCATGGTTACTTTATCAAATAGTGAGCTAACAATAAGATGATCATGCTAGCTAGCAAAATAGTGTGCTAAGGAAGCTAACACATGTAGTTAGCTTGTAAGCTAGCAAGCTACTTAGATTTCGTCCCCAAAATTTGCAACAAGAATAAACCTAGGAGAATAAAAATCAAGTAGAATATATCACACCCCATTTTCAAGAAGCAACCTAGAGAAGCAACCAAGAGAAGCAAGCATAAATACCCCCTCACCCCTCATTATTTTCATTCGGCTATTCACGAAAAGGGGGAGGAATTCAAAATCAAAACTCAAAATCTAGCCATGGTAAAATCATCCCATTAATTCTCAAGCTTCCTAGAAATTAAACCAAGGTAATAAAATTCTTTCATTTCTTTTTATCAAGGTTTGATGGATGAAATAAAATCAAGAAAGTCACTAGTGAATAGTATGAATAGTAACCTCTCTTTGGTTTCTTGATTTTAATGGTGGTTTTAGGTTCCAAAAATCATACCAAGTACTTCCAAGCCTCCACCCTCCTCAAGAACACATCTCAAACTTTCAAGAAAGGTAAAAATCTTTGGCCCATTTTTATTTAAGATTCATTTTATGATCCATTTAGTATGTGGTAGTAAACCTAGTTACATGAGTGGTATTGATGAAATCTTGGTGTTTAAGTTAAGTAGATTTAAGGTTGGTTGTTGTTGCCTCAAGAACATGATGTTATTGAGAGGAGTTTGTGTGTTGATGATGGAATGATGATTGTTGGTGGTTGTGTTAAGAGTTAGGGCGTAAACGAAACCCCGATCGTAAACGTAACTCCGTTAAAACCAAAAAATCGTAACTTTAAGTTTCTGCAGAAAGTCTCGAAGTTTTAAACTGTAGTTTCTTAACAAATAACCCATGATTATGATATAAAATTTTATAAGGATCGTTTAGGCGCTTGAATCGCTTGATTCCGATTTACGGATAAAAAGTTATGGTCGTTTTACTAAAAGTGATTTACGCAACAAAAACTGCTACAAATTACGAACTTTGAAAATATAAAGGATCGACTTAAAAGTTTACATAAATCATGAAATATTTACAGAGATTAACATATTGAGTTTCCTAACTTCCATAAAAATTTCAAGTGAAAATAATGATTTCTCAATTTTATAAAAATATCCGAGCCGAGACCGCGCGAGTAGAAACCGTAAGAATCCATAGCGGAGCTGACGACGATAATGAGAATGAACCTAAGATACTTAGAAAAATGAAGTGACCATAATGTGAATAATGACTTAAAGGAATAATAATGGTAGCTTAAGTTGAGAGGGTGCATAATAAGTAGCACACGAGTGCGAGTCACCGTAAATTAGAACGGGACCTAACGAAGTGAATTGTGTTTATGGTTATAGATTTCCGAGCAGAACCTAGAGCATCCTCCATCTCGAGATACCCAGGCAAGTTTATGAACCCAACTCCATTTACTGTTGTGTTGTGAAAGGATTGTTTTATTATCATTGCATAAATACCATGTTTGCCATGATACGTAGTTGTTGAATTTTCGCATAATGTAGCGATGTTGTACGATAAGTATATATCGTGAAATGTTTATTCCGCTATAAGCGTGACATATTATATAAGACCGAGAGTCGGTCGGGATTTAAGATAAAACTCGGGAATCATCCCGGTGATATTATAGGACGGTTTTAAGTCCATAGTAGTACATTTTAAAAGGGACTCCACGTCCGCTTACGAAGCATTAAAATACCTCGAACTTTTATTAAAACGATTTCCCAACGATCATATTCCCTCAACTATATTTTATTGTTCGAATAAACAAATACCATATACTTATTCTAGTTCAGGAATATTATTTTAAATACTCTTTTAAAGAGTAAACTCATTCGAGATTTAATTATTTATCGATTCTCATTTAATTAATTTTTATTTATTAAAGGGTTTATTTTTGATTTATAAATCATAGATCCGATTTAAAACAAACTTTCTGATTTCGGAAAATGATTCGAGTAATTTCAGATCGTCGGAGAATGTTACTCCGACTTATTTAATATTTTGAATATAGTTTCAAGGAGAAACTTTTGCCCCTTTATTTAATTATCGGTTGACAACGGTCAACTCACATCCTTAGTACTTCCTCCGAAACTTTCAGAAGTATATATATATATATATATACGGTAAAGCTATGCCTATCAACAAGCAAAACGCTTGGAGGAACTTCGATGTGGTTCGAGTTCTCGAGATATGATAGGATTTTCTAAAGGACAAGGGAGAGGTGGGATCCAAGTACTCCGTGTATTGGATAGACTACTGGTACCGTAAGAGACGGTATAATATGTACCTATGGATCTGCGAAGTGTGTATATACTCGAAATGAGGACACATAGCCCGTATACGGCAAGGGTGATAACCGAGATGTGAAGGTGTCGTCCCTCTACTAGTAGAAAAGGTTAATTTTGTAGCAGTACGAATGATCATCGTATGCGGTGGCTCCAACGGATGTCCTAGTTCTTCCAATTGGAATTGTGATGCAATACCATAACCCAAGCCTAGGTGCTGGGATTACTATTAAGGTATTCGCAGGATAATAAAATCCCTTTAAGAATTGTTTTCATAAGAAGGTGTGTATCACCAAGGAAAACTATTTTCGAATTAAACATAATTATCGTATATGATGTTATCATACAGTCATTTTTATACTGTACATTATTATGCTGAGCATTATAGCTCACACTTGTTTTCTTAAATTGACACAACACAACAGTGAATCAAGATGCCTGCCATGAGAACCACAGCCAGGAAATAGGTAGGAAATGGCTAGCTGTTCCGTAGATTGTTTGGTGTTGTACCACAGGTAGTCCGAATGAGCTGGATTAGTTTTCAGTTGTTTTTAGTTCGGCTTATTCATAAGTATGACTTATGTAAGATAATAAACAAGAAACGTATAATTGGCCGGAGGACTAGCTTTACTTAAAGGTTACTCCCCGGTAAGACTAAATTACTTTTGGGCTGTAATAATTATCACTTGATGGTTGAAAGTACTCTAGATATGATGGTCCATTTCCAAGATAATAACCTGTAAGTGTGTCTGTGTGTGTGTGTGTGATAAGTGTGGGGTCGTGAAGCGTGAGTGTTTACATATTGTAGTGTGAGTTGTGTGGTTGTAATAGTTTAGATGGCGTGACCTCTGAGATTCCTGACCCCGGGTTTTGGGGGACCACATCACCCGTTTTTACGTTTTTATAACACGAAACTATTCTGAGAACTCCTTCCTAACCAAATTGCAATATTCTGAGCATTTTCCATGTTTCGACTTTTTCAATCCGGCGTACGTTTCGGTAAATCAATAAAACTCGTATTTTTGATAAACGGGATCTTTTTATTAAACTATTATAATTATCACCTCGTAATACGTGTAACCTAGGGCTGAGCAAAAAACCGAAAAAATCCGAATCCGCAACCGAAACCGCTAAAAATCGATAAAAATCAAACCGCAAAAACCGATCCGAAACCGAAACCGAAAAATTAAAAACTGAAACCGATTCTTCGGTTTCGGTTATAAGTAGAAACCGAACCGCAAAAACCCGATCCGAGCCGACTATTTAAAATAAATTATTATTATTATTATTATTATTATTATTATTATTATTATTATTATTATTATTATTATTATTATTATTACACTTTAAATTAAATAAGCACCCATATTTTGTATAAACAGAAAGTAAGCCGGTAATTACTGTTTGGATATTTGGGCTTTAACCTTGGGCAGTAAACCAGGAGATTGATATTTTTATTAAAAGTTGGAGAATGGATTGCCATTGTATGGCAGTGAGCTATCCTTATGACTCAGCCAGGTCTTTATGAAATAGTATAGCTGAAAACTGAAGTGCATTAATCAAAATTAGGCACCTGTGCACCTTGTTTTTACATTATTTGTTGTTGTTCTGCATGTCCCGCTAGGAATTATATCTAATGCTTTCATCTTCCGCAGGCCATACTAGCAATTGAGTAGATTTTAACGACATAGTTTAAATTTATTTATGCATTTTCTTCTCTTCTTTTTATAGTTTACAACTCATATTTATTTTATTAATTTTGTGTGATGCGGTTTAAACCCGAAACTGATCCGATTATAACCGAACCGAAATTTTTAAACCGAAACCGAACCGACGGTTGCGGTTGCGGTTTCGGTTTCCGATTTTAAAAACCGAGGATACGCGGTTTCGGTTTCGGTTTTAACCTAAAACCGAACCGATCCGCCCCGCGCTCTGCCCTAGTGTAACCAGGCGCTGATACCAAGACCGCAGTACAAATTGTATTGATTTGGATAATTATCCCGAAAACCTGTACCGTTTGGATCTGTTTTTATAAATAAACGTACTATTTTATATCCGGAATGATCCAACGGGATACTAATTTTCCGTAATTATAAATAGCCTTTACCATATTTTATTTCGTACCAAGAATCATTTGAAACAGTAATTATAGAATTTTATAGAGAAATTTCATATATTCATAAAATCTTCTGAAAATCAAACCTGCTTTTGAAGGTGTTATTGATCTTTATTTGGAAAGCTCGGGTAACCAAATCGAAGGGTTTGATGAGTACTATCATATTCCAGAACTCGTTTTACTGCAGAATCAAAGGTTGATTTTATATATTTTTATTTATTTTCGAATTATTTTGATTAAAAATATGAATTTTTGTACGGATGATTGTTTGAATGATTTGATGCTTGCATGTTGTAGAGCTTGTTTTCCTGATGATTTTGATATGTTATATGACTGATTTGGAGTTCAATAACATGTTCAAAATTGAGTTTGATTTTCGAATTTAGAAATTAGGGTTTATAAATTGTTTGAATGTTCTTGATTGAATTTGGGGGTTTCTTATTTCGGGATAGATAGATGTTCTAGAGGGGTAGGTTGTGTTCCTTATGAAATTTTCAATCGATTCGTATAAGTCTTGCAAATTGACGAGGTCTGTAGAGGAGGGAGTTGTCATATGAAGTTTACGTCGAGCTCGCCGGAAACCGGCGAACTTCTCGGCCAATTTCTGGCCAACTCAGAGATTATTATGATGAATTGATTGCTGATATAAGTTCCTGGTGGTCTATGCTTCAATTCTGGAGCTTGTGGTGGTGTGACTGTACCTGGACCGCCTTCTCCGGCGAGACAGGGTATTTTCCGGCGACTAAACTGCAAAATTGCAGTTTAGTCCCTGAACTTTTGGGGACGATAAAATTTAGTCCATGTAGTTTCCAGAAGTTGCAGAAATAGGATTCCTGTTTATTAAATATTTAAAATCATATTTTCTATTTATTTTAATTATAAAAATTCATTTTTAATTACTGAAAATTCCAAAAATTATTATTTTAATTCCAAAATTATTTTAATTCAAAAATAAATCTGAATTAATTAGTTAATTAATTTTAGTTAATAATTAATTCGTTAATTGGTCAATTAATTCGAAAATTAATTGATTAATTGATTTAATTAATTATTAATTGATTTTAATTAATTATTTAATTAGATTTAATTATTTATTAATGATTTAAAAATTCCAAAAAATAGTTTTGAGCTTTAAAATATTATTTTGAATTGTTTTCAAGGCTCGATAATTATTATAAATGGGTACTATTGTATAAGTCTTTTGTAGACCTAACGCTGGCTACATGGGTACTATTGTATCAGTCTTTTGTGGACCTCACTCATTGCACGAGCAAATAAGCATATATGAGTTGTTTTGTTCTGAATAAAAGCATGAATCCGTATAAAACTCCAATATGAGAATTGAAGTGTTATAAATTATTGAGTCTAGCTTTTATTCTATTTATAAACTTGCGATTGTTTTGATAAGTAGTGAGTCATGATTGTCGATTTAGTTGCGATAGTATATCTGTAAGCATCTGCACACATGTACGTCTCCAATTGGTAAGTTGATTTGTATGATTTAATTGATCTTTATGCGAGTAGCTGTATTTATTGATATGTTGCTTGCTGAGTTGTTGAGTTATTCTATTGGGATCGTTGCATTCATATAGTTGCATTCATGAATTTTTATTTCTTGTTCTTTGAGTCTGTTTATGCTTGAGGACAAGCATCGATTCAAGTTTGGGGGTATGTTGAGTGGCATTTATGACACTTTATTATGCTCTAATAAGCTTTGAATTGATGCATTTGTACTCAAGTTGTTAAGTGTTTTAATATATTTTCTAGTGTTTTTGTATTTCAGGCATTATCTAGGTAATCAGGTGAATTAACATTGTTTTGGTGCTAATTTGGTGTCAAGGTGGTGTTGGAATAAAAGTTCGTGGAAAGCCGGCTCGAAGCAACAAGGAAAAGATGAAATTTGAGTTTTTCCCAGAAGGATGGCGCGCCACAATGTGATAGCGCGCGGCCACGCTAGGATTCCAGAATGACAGCATGCCTGCGCTGTGATAGCGCGCGCCCGCGCCGGTGTAAAAGTTTTGAATCCTGATTATAATGCAATTCTAATTGAGAGACTTCCAGATTGGTTAGGGCTGCTATATATATTCAAATAAGAACGTTTTCATAAGAGAGATGTACCAGAGCGCAAGGAGAGCCGTAAGAAGACCGTATTAGCACGATTCAATGAAGACGAAGAAGATCTTGTTTTTACTTGTGAATCTTTGTTTTAAGTTGTAACTTGGATGCTAGTTTTCTTATTTGTGAACTTTAATCTTGTTTTGTATTTGGTTTTATCTATTCGTTATAAAGACTACGTTTGTTATACCATGCTTTCATCGGAAACCACGTTGATGATGAGTCCGATTATGGGCTAATCATTATCGTGGGGTTCTAGCGGATTTATTTATGGATTTCTTTACTTAAATTGTTTTGATGCCTTAGTGTGTGGTGATTGTATGATAACCTAATATTGGTTGTGCTTATTCGTCTTATAAGAGTCACAAACTTGTAAGATAATGTGTTAATTCTTAATGAAGCGACAGTGAATTTAACGATTTAGAACTTGCCATGCTAGCATAGGTTCATGAGTTATTGTTATGCATGATTCGTAGGTAATTTTACGCATCTTACTTTCCCTATGTAATCAAGATAGATAACTTGTGTTTAAACCGTTATGTTGTCAAATTCTATAGACATATAGGGTCTCAATATAATTGGTGTCTATTCAACTTCTATCTCTTTTGTGGATGTCTGGTAGTATGGTACTCGTGCAACAAAAGTTGGCGTTTATCAGTTTCGTGTTGTCTGATTAGTGTCATCACCATTGCATGCTAAGGTTAAGAATAATAAGGCTATTGAATGAAGTATTTAATGAAGTTAGAATCCCATATTTGTCATATATTAATTCAACCAATCTTATTCTCTTAGTTATAATCATTAGTTTAATTTATAGTATAAACAACCCAAATTGTTATTGTCTTAGCATTGAATAATAACCATACATTATTGCTTAAGTGCATAAATTAATTAGTTAACCAAAGCCAGTCTCTGTGGGAATGAACTAGAAAAGATTCTATACTACTTGCGAACTCATATACTTGCGTGTATTATTAGCGCGTGTTTAGTGACTAACAATGTTTCAATTCAAGCTCTCACATTAACAATTCGTCTACCCTTGACAATATACACTTGTCATTTTTAGTTACCTCGTTCAACTTCTGATAACCAACACATGGTCTCAAACAACACTCTCATAATCTTGTGAAAGAATTCATTTGGCTTAAAAGCATCACTTCTTAAAAATCCTTGCAGCTGAATCACCATATCTTCATCTCCCCTTATGTCATTTCATACTGAACTTCTTTCACTGGCTCAGTTACGAGTATCAAATTTACCATAACTCATTTACTTAAGTGGGAAAATCCAACCATTCCTTGTAGAACACCTTTGAAGTTTATTCGTAACTAGAATTCCTTCGATCTTGAACCTTCATGACAAGTATCTCTCACATGATTGAGGTATGCTTCATCTTCATAATGTATTAATCAATTATCTGGTTATTATTAAGAATTTCTTCATTCACTTCTGCTGTCCAATCAATTTTTTGCCTTATCCGATATACGCAGCTTTACTTTCTTATTTCTCTAGTTAATTTACCTCACACGGTTTACTAACTACTTCAATTCATGCCAAAATCTCAGACTTGAAACGTATCATGTATACAAATTTCTGCTTCTAATTTGATGTCCCTGTAACAACCACGACGTTGGTATAAGGGTTTCTTCTCGGCACGTATATGTCCACCATTTATTGGCTTGTAATTATCCATACTTATCATATAACCCCATCTGCTACACGATTTCATTTCACTTCCTTTTGAAATATTCAAAGAATGGATGTGGCGCCCTCCAAACCCGGGTCAGAAGTTTGGGGTCCACACACACATCTTAATTATAACCTGCTTATAACAATAATAAAGATAATAATAATATATGCAGTGACCCTACTTATCAACTACCACGGACCGCAACAGGTTAAAGTATGCACACAAGCCAAACACACTAATATATTACAAACCGTTCAAATCTCAACTATTTCAAACTCACACTGAGTATCAAACATTAATACAAACTTTTACAAACTTAAATTATCCCAAAAGAAGCCTACTAGCTCAGCTTCCTCAACCTGAACCCCTAGCTCTCGCGCTGGACTGGGGATCCTCGCTACCAACTGGTTCCTTTTTAACTGGAAAGAATATAAACAACATCGCACAAATGAGCTAACTAGCTCAGCAAGTCAAAATGACAAAACTGAGAATAATGATCATCAGGTGACTATGATTATGATATCAAGTGAACATTGGATTATGATTTAGAATTGGATATTATACTTTTAATTTAAAAGCCAAGGTTAGGCTGCTGATCAGTCACGCACTAACCCCGAGCAAGGCACACATCATTGCTCTAACTACTGGATCCAAGGCACACATTGGCCTAACTTGACCATTATATGGTCTGACCACGAATCTGGTCCACAATTTTATAAAAACAATCCAATTCTAACATAATAACAGAATATGCAATAATAAACAATAACCAAAATCATTAACAACAATGAGTGTTTAACAATGAAAGGTTTTCAATCTTTATAAGGATCAAATAAGTAGTTTAAAAGCTTGAACGCTGGGTAATGAAAGAATTTGATAACAAAAGAATCAATATTTCAGGGTTTCAAAGATTTGGGCTCTCAAAGCATAGGATACAATGGTTGAATGTACAAGTAATTCAGTTCAGTGTTTGGGATTTTGTTTGCATGTATTTATGGAATAGTATCGTATACTTGAGGTTCGAGTTTGGGTTTACAATAATCAATGGCTTAGAAAGAATATGGTTCATGGCTCAAGAACAATAACTGAAATCAGGGTTTAGGTTTCCGTGCTTCAAAGCACTTGCAATGTCAACAAGACTATCAAGAATTACAATGTCTCGAGAAAGTTCTGAACACTTGCCTGGTATTAGCTTACTACTCTGCACTGACTTCCAATCACAACCGTCTTACTCTTCAACTATCTGTTTTCCTTTCCTACGTCTTGCCTTTTCTGCTCACATATCATAAGTATCTATCAATCATCAACTCATAGAGTTCTATTCAACACACACTTCTATCTACCCTTCGTTTTACCCAAATCCGATTAACGGATTGAGATCTATGCAATAACGAAGTAAACACCGAATATATAGACCGATAGTCAAACAACAGGTCACGTATAACACATAATACATCACATAATCAATGACATATCATTTATAAAGAAGTCTCGGGTCATAAATGTGCTTTTGGGTATTTAAAATAATTTTTAAATCATTTTTCGGAATTAAAACGGGTCGTTGGATCAATTTCGGGTTAATAAACAGGGTTCGGTTGGCCAATTCTGGCTCCGAAACAATTTTAGAATAATTATCGAGCCTTGAAAATAATTTAGAATAATATTTTAAAGCTCGAAACTATTTTTCAGAATTTTTAAATCATTTTTAAATAATTAAATCTAATTAAATAATTAATAAAAATCAATTAATAATTAATTAAATCAATTAATCAATTAATTTTCGAATTAATTAACCAATTAATCAATTAGAAATTAACTGAAATTAATTAACTAATTAATTTAGATTTATTTGTGAATTAAAAGTAATTTTCAGAATTAAAATAATAATTTTTAGAATTTTCAGAAATTAAAAACGAATTTTTATAATAAAAATAAATAAGAAATATGATTTTTAAACATTTTATAAACAGGAATCCTAAATTTGCAAAGTCTGCAAACCTCAGGGACCTAACTGCATCGTTTTCAAAAGTTGGGGTACCAAACTGTAATTTTCCAGCTCTTCGCCGGAAAACAGTCGGGTTCGCCGGAGAACACGTTCCCGGCGTCCTCACCCCACCAACACCTCCAGATCACATCTACACAACATTAGGAACACAACCATGCAATCAATTCATCCTAACAATCCCTGAGTTGGCCGGAATTTGACCGTGAAGTTTTCCAGTTTCCGGCGAACATCGGAAAACTTCAAAACACAACTCCCTTCTCTACAGACCTCGTTGGTTCATGAAACTTATACGACTAGATTGCAAATTTCACAGAGAACACAACCCACTATAACACATCATCAATCTATCACAGAATAAGAAACCCCCAAATTTCAATTAAGAACATTCATACGGGTTATAAACCCTAATTTTAAAATTCGAAAATCAAACTCAAATTTGAACATGTTATTGAACTCCAAATCAGACGTATGACATATGAAAATCATCAGGAAAACAAGCTCTACAACATGCAATCATCAAATCATATAAACAATCATCCGAACAAAAATTCATATTTTTAATAAAATAAATTCGAAAGTAAATAAATTTTTAGAAATTAAACCTTTGATTCTGCAGTGAAACAAAGCCCAGAATCTGATAGAACACCTCAAATCCTTCGTTTTGGTTACTCAAACTTTAAAAACAGAGATCGGTAACGCCTTCGTTTTGCTGTTTGATTCTTAGAACAGTTTTAAGGAATTAGGGCTTTTCTCTGAAAATTATATAATTAACTATCTGCAAATGATTTTGATACGAAATAAAATACGGTAAAAGGCTATTTATAATTACGGAAAATTAGTATCCCGTTGGATCATTCCGGATATAAAATGGTACGTTTATTTATAAAAACTGATCCAAACGGTATCGGTTTTCGGGATAATTATCCAAATCAGTACAGCTTGTACTGCGGTCTTGGTCTCAGCACCCAGTTACACGTACTACGAAGTGATAATTAGGATAGTTTAATAAAAAGCTCCCGTTTATCGAAAATACGGGTTTTATTAATATACCGAAACGAATATTGTATCGAAAATGTTGTGCCGGGACCCGCGCAGGACAAACCGTACGCCGGATCGAAAAAGTCGAAACATGGAAAATGCTCGGAATATTACAATTAGGTTAGGAAGGAGTTCTCGGAAGAGTTTCGGGTTCCAAAAACGTAACAACGGTTGACGTCGGTTGGTTCCCGTTTTTATAAAATAAATTTTAATTACCCGGAAAAAGATTTTAAAAATTTCATATGATTCTTATAAATCTATAAATCAACATAAAAATAATTAGGAAGATATGACAATTATCTATTTTTTATTTTGGACATATAAAAATTAAAATACTCAATTAATATTATTTTTGAATATTCAAGTACATATATCACTTAACAATTAACTCACAAAATAGATACTGAACACACATAATAATTATTTAATATCGAAAATAATTATACGATATATCCCGGATATTACATCCTTCCCCCCTTAAAAGGATTCTGTCCTCAGAATCTCCTAAGAAAATAAATGAGGATACTTTTCTCTCATATCACTTTCTAACTCCCAGGTTGACTCTTCAACCTTTGGGTTTCTCCACAATACTCTTACTAACTTTATCACTTTATTCCTCAATACTTTCTCTTTTTCCTCTAAAATCTCTATTGGATTCTCTACATATGATAAATCTGCCTGAAGCTCTATTGGCTCATATTCTATTACATGCATGGAGTCTGGATTATATTTCTTGAGCATCGATACATGAAAAACATTGTGAATGTGCCCCATGTGCGGAGGTAACGCCAATTCGTAAGCGACTTTGCCAACGCTCTTTAGGATCTCAAAAGGTCCGACATATCTTGGGCTTAGCTTCCCTTTCTTCCCAAACCTCGTTAGTCCTTTCCACGGTGATACTTTTAATAATACCAAGCTCCCTTCTTCAAATTCCATGTCTTTCCTTGTCTGGTCTGCATATCTCCTCTGACGATTTTGTGCGGCTATTAATCTCTTCTGGATAATTTCAACAACTTCCTTTGTCTGTTGCACCAATTCAGGTCCGAGTATTTTGCGTTCTCCTACTTCGTTCCAATATAATGGAGATCTACATTTGTGTCCATAAAGGGCTTCATAAGGTGGCATTCCAATGCTGGCATGATAACTGTTGTTGTAAGCAAACTCTACCAGGGGTAAATGTTCGTCCCAACTTCCTTTGAAATCAATAGCACAAACACGTAACATATCCTCGATTGTCTGGATCGTTCTTTCACTTTGGCCATCCGTTTGGGGGTGATAAGCTGTACTCATATTCAGTCTTGTTCCCAAACATTCTTGAAAACTCTTCCAGAATCTTGAATTAAACCTTGGATCTCGATCAGATACGATAGACACTGGAACTCCATGACGAACTACAATTTTTTTTAGGTACATATGGACCAACTTGTCGAGCGAAAATCTTTCATTTATAGGCAGAAAATGAGCTGACTTGGTAAGTCTATCCACTATAACCCAAATGGCATCATGATTAGCTCTTGTCCTTGGTAATCCAACTATGAAATCCATGGTAATATGTTCCCACTTCCACTCTGGAATCTCCAATGGCTGTAGCAATCCGCTTGGTCTTTGATGCTCTGCTTTAACTCTCTGACAGGTATAACATTTGCTAACCCATTCCGCAATTTCCCTCTTCATATCTGGCCACCAATAATTCTTCTTTAAATCTCTGTATATTTTGGTACTCCCTGGATGGATGGAATATCTTGAACTATGTGCTTCTTGTAAAATTTCATTCTTTAACTCCGTCACTGGTGGAATCCAGATTCTAGATGATAATCTCAAAATGCCTTGATCATCCTTCTGCGTGCATAATTCTTCACCTATCAAACGATTTATATCTTGATCCATTACATCTTTCTGACATTTCTTTATTTTCTCCAACAACTCCGGCTGGAAAGTCATACTGTACACTTTCGCTTTCTCAGGCTCGCAAACTCTAATTTCCAATTCCAATTTCTGAAATTCCTTATATATATCTTCAGGTACTGATAATTCATTTAACTTTTCCTTCCGACTTAATGCGTCTGCCACCACATTCGCCTTACCGGGATGATAATTAATCGAGCAATCATAATCCTTGATCAATTCTAACCATCTCCTTTGCCTCATATTAAGTTCCTTCTGGATAAATATATATTTCAAACTTTTGTGATCCGTGAAAATCTCACACTTTTCTCCATACAAATAATGTCTCCAAATCTTCAAAGCAAAAACTACAGCTGCTAGCTCCAAGTCATGAGTAGGATATTTTTGTTCGTGTGGTTTCAATTGCCTTGACGCATATGCAATCACCTTGTCGTGCTGCATAAGAACACATCCTAATCCTTTGTAGGAAGCATCGCTATAAATTACGAAATTCCCTTGATTGTCTGGAAGTGACAAAACAGGTGTTATGATTAATCTCCGCTTCAATTCCTGAAAACTTTCTTCGCACTTGTCATTCCATATAAACTTTTCATTCTTTCGTGTAAGCTTTGTTAATGGTGTGGCAATCCTTGAGAAATTCTGAACGAATCGTCGATAATATCCTGCCAATCCCAAGAAACTTCTTACCTCAGTGGGTGTTCTCGGTCTTTCCCAATTTGTAATTGCTTCGATCTTTACCGGGTCCACTTTGATCCCTTCGTTACTGACTATGTGTCCTAAGAACTGAACTTCTTGTAGCCAAAACTCACACTTCGACAATTTAGCATATAACTTCTTTTTCCTTAAAATCTCCAAAGTTGTCCTTAAATGTTCCGCATGATCCTCCTCCGTCTTTGAATAGATCAAAATATCGTCTATAAATACTATAACAAAGTTGTCCAAATATTCCTTGAAAATTCTGTTCATCAGGTCCATAAACGTTGTTGGGGCATTGGTCAATCCGAAAGACATCACTAAAAACTCGTAATGTCCATACCTTGTTCTGAAAGCTGTCTTTGGTATATCTTCTGGCTTGATCTTTAGTTGATGATATCCCGATCTTAAATCAATTTTGGAGAAGTACTTGGCTCCCTTCAATTGGTCAAACAGATCATCGATTCTGGGTAACGGATACTTGTTCTTGATTGTCAGCTTGTTGAGTTCCCTATAGTCAATGCACAGTCTCATGCTTCCATCTTTCTTCTTGACAAATAATACCGGGGCTCCCCACGGGGATACGCTGGGTTTGATTACTCCTTTTCTAACAATTCCTGAAATTGCTTTGCTAGCTCTTTCATCTCAACAGGCGCCATTCTGTACGGGGCTTTGGATACTGGTTCTGTTCCAGGTGCTAAGTCGATCGCAAATTCAATTTCTCTATCTGGAGGAAGTCCTGGCAATTCGTCGTGAAATACGTCTGGAAATTCATTCACTACTGGGATATCTTCAAGTTTTGCTGGCTCCTGACTTTTTTCAATCACGTATGCTACGAAATGCTCGCATCCTTGCCGTAGTAACTTCTTGGCTTGAATCATCGTTAAGAACTTCTTTACCTGCTTTTGTCCCTTGAACGTTACTATTCTTTCGTCTGGCATTTTCACCCTTACTTTCTTATTTCGACAATCTATCTGAGCATCATGCTTAGATAACCAATCCATCCCTAATATCACATCAAATTCTCCTAACTTAAATGGTATCAAATCTACACAAAACTTACTACCAGAAATCTCAATCTCACAATTTCCACAAACTTGGTTTACAGTTACACGTTCTTGATTTGCTAATTCCACAGTCATTATTTCATTTAAGCACTCAACTGGACAGTTTAATTTACTAACAAAATCTTGTGAAACAAACGATCGAGTTGCTCCCGAGTCTATTAACACTTTGGCACATAAAGAATTCACATTAAGCGTACCTGCCACGACATCCGTATCCTGGATCGCATCCTTCACCGACATGTCAAAAACTCTAGCCCTTGAAGTCTTATTCACTATTGGGGTAGATCCCATAATCCTCAATGCATTACTGACTGGGGCTGGTGTCTTGCAATCCCTGGCCATATGTCCTGGCTTCCCACATTTAAAGCATGTAAATCCAATGACTGGAACCTTCACTGCTGGATTCCGGATAGGCTGATCCTTATTTGCTGGCTGATTTCGGCACTCCCTTGAATAGTGCCCTTTCTGGTTGCATTTAAAACATACCACATTCAACTTGTTACAAACTCCTCCATGCTTCTTTCCACATACTTGACAATCTGGAAAAGTTAATCTCAACTGATTCGGCAGATTCACATTAGCTGGACGATTGCCCTGGCCTCCGTCTCCTGCATTTTGTCTCCTGAAATTAAAATTTCTCCCTGGCTGAAACTTGCCCTTCTTAAAATTTGGAAACTTCCCTGTTTGTGACTGACCCTCACTTCCCTCAACTTTCCTTTTCTTGCTTTCCTTATCTTTCTGGAACATCTCACTCTCTATCTCTGCGATCATAGCTTTCTGTACAACCCCGGTGTAGGTATCCAATTCAAAAATAGCTACTTTCCCCCTGATCCATGGCTTCAAGCCTTGCTGGAATCTCTTAGCTTTCTTTCTATCAGTATCAACATACGACGGCACATACCTTGACAATTCCTCAAACTTCCCTTCATAATCTGTTACCGACATATTCCCTTGCTTTAACTCTAAAAACTTCAGCTCCATTTGATCCTGAACAAACTGAGGAAAATACTTTTCTAAAAACAATTCCTTGAACCTTTCCCAACTAATAACATCTGTGCCTTCCAATGTCTTCACCATTTCCCACCAATAGGTGGCCTCATTCTTCAGATAGTAACTTGCAAACTCAACCTTCTGTTCCTCTTTCACTTTCACTAAGGCAAATGCCTTTTCTATTTCCTTTAACCAAACATTTGCTTCAATTGGCTCTAAGGAACCCTTGAATTCTGGTGGGTTTATTGCCTGAAAAGTTTTGAAAGTTACCTGGGGATTGGTCTGTCTCTGCTGTTGTTGTGCCAGGTGAACTGTTTGTTGGGCCAAGATTTGAAGAATCTGGGCTATTGCTGGGTCCATGGGTCCTGGGTTCACATTCTGGTTTATATCATTTTGATTGTTATTGTTGTTGTTGTTGGTTTCTTCATTCGGGGTGTTGGTGCGGGTATTTCTTTTGGGAGGCATTTTCTGTAAAGAATCAATCAATTTATTAAGCTTTTGAATCAAATATTTGCATAAAAGAAAAGTTTTAAAAAACAAGAATATCTCTTTTTGAAAACAGTTGTAATTAAGTAAATTGCATGCTTCTTTACAGAATATAAACAGTTAGAGAAAACAGGGTACATGGTATCACAGGGTATAACTGGTGCAATAAATAAGGTAAGGTAAAACATGTGCAATAAAATAAATGACAGTGCTGGAAAGGAAAAAGGTACTGATATATATAGATCAAAAGTTTTAGGGTAGTACAAGCGTAAAGACGCTTCGAAAGTCAAAGCAAAAAGGGTACAACAACCTACTCACTAGTCAGCATCGCTAGTCTATAAATACAACTCAAAAGTGTTCTGATACACACTACACACTACTGTACATACTACATAATCATAACAACACTGCTCAGCATTTCCATCTCAGAATCTCTTGCTCATGGCAAATCTGGACCTCCTATCTCCTCAAGCTCCTCTAGAACCCACTTAGCCCACTCCACTAGGAAATCAGGGGTGATGTCCTCATGTGTAGCCTCAGCAATCCTCACAGTAGCTGCTCTACGAAACGCCTGGAGCCTCTCCTTAAGTCGCCTCTCACCACTCCCCATCTCTCTGGTACGCATGATATGCAATAACTCCTGGATCTGACCCTGTAGGAATCGCTGCTCCATAAGGCAAGCCTCAAACTGATGATATGGGACAGGATAGGAAGAGAACTGGAAAGGTACTCCTGTGACTGAATGACTAGTAAAGCCTGAATCAGCAGGTGGGGGTCCTCTGACAGGTGGCCTCATGCCTGGAGGTGGAATAGCCTGCAATGGTACGGGCTGCAATACCGGTGGAGGTAGAATAGCCAATGCTGGTGGAATAACAGGTCGTGGATCCGATGCTGGTGCTCCAACTGAAGGCTCTGAGTGATCAGCTGATACGGGAACAAAAGAGTCGGCCATCTCTGCTATCTGAAATTATATCGTAATATAAGAATCTCATTCCATAACGCAAACTATACTAATACCTGATATACCGAAGCACTCAACCTCTCAACATTCTCTCATCCTATGCCTTACTTCTAATCTTAACCCTCTACCCATTCCCATTGTCCTAGGCTTGTGTCAGTGACTTATAACCTGTAGCTCTGATACCAAACCTGTGGCGCCCTCCAAACCCGGGTCAGAAGTTTGGGGTCCACACACACATCTTAATTATAACCTGCTTATAACAATAATAAAGATAATAATAATATATGCAGTGACCCTACTTATCAACTACCACGGACCGCAACAGGTTAAAGTATGCACACAAGCCAAACACACCAATATATTACAAACCGTTCAAATCCCAACTATTTCAAACTCACACTGAGTATCAAACATTAATACAAACTTTTACAAACTTAAATTATCCCAAAAGAAGCCTACTAGCTCAGCTTCCTCAACCTGAACCCCTAGCTCTCGCGCTGGACTGGGGATCCTCGCTACCAACTGGTTCCTTTTTAACTGGAAAGAATATAAACAACATCGCACAAATGAGCTAACTAGCTCAGCAAGTCAAAATGACAAAACTGAGAATAATGATCATCAGGTGACTATGATTATGATATCAAGTGAACATTGGATTATGATTTAGAATTGGATATTATACTTTTAATTTAAAAGCCAAGGTTAGGCTGCTGATCAGTCACACACTAACCCCGAGCAAGGCACACAGCATTGCTCTAACTACTGGATCCAAGGCACACATTGGCCTAACTTGACCATTATATGGTCTGACCACGAATCTGGTCAACAATTTTATAAAAACAATCCAATTCTAACATAATAATAGAATATGCAATAATAAACAATAACCAAAATCATTAACAACAATGAGTGTTTAACAATGAAAGGTTTTCAATCTTTGTAAGGATCAAATAAGTAGTTTAAAAGCTTGAACGCTGGGTAATGAAAGAATTTGATAACAAAAGAATCAATATTTCAGGGTTTCAAAGATTTGGGCTCTCAAAGCATAGGATACAATGGTTGAATGTACAAGTAATTCAGTTCAGTGTTTGGGATTTTGTTTGCATGTATTTATGGAATAGTATCGTATACTTGAGGTTCGAGTTTGGGTTTATAATAATCAATGGCTTAGAAAGAATATGGTTCATGGCTCAAGAACAATAACTGAAATCAGGGTTTAGGTTTCCGTGCTTCAAAGCACTTGCAATGTCAACAAGACTATCAAAAATTACAATGTCTCGAGAAAGTTCAGAACACTTGCCTGGTATTAGCTTACTACTCTGCACTGACTTCCAATCACAACCGTCTTACTCTTCAACTATCTGTTTTCCTTTCCTACGTCTTGCCTTTTCTGCTCACATATCATAAGTATCTATCAATCATCAACTCATAGAGTTCTATTCAACACACACTTCTATCTACCCTTCGTTTTACCCAAATCCGATTAACGGATTGAAATCTATGCAATAACGAAGTAAACTCCGAATATATAGACCGATAGTCAAACAACAGGTCACGTATAACACATAATACATCACGTAATCAATGACATATCATTTATAAAGAAGTCTCGGGTCATAAATGTGCTTTTGGGTATTTAAAATAATTTTTAAAACATTTTTCGGAATTAAAACGGGTCGCTGGATCAATTTCGGGTTAATAAACAGGGTTCGGTTGGCCAATTCTGGCTCCGAAACAATTTTAGAATAATTATCGAGCCTTGAAAATAATTTAGAATAATATTTTAAAGCTCGAAACTATTTTTCAGAATTTTTAAATCATTTTTAAAAAATAAATCTAATTAAATAATTAATAAAAATCAATTAATAATTAATTAAATCAATTAATCAATTAATTTTCGAATTAATTGACCAATTAATCAATTAGAAATTAACTGAAATTAATTAACTAATTAATTTAGATTTATTTGTGAATTAAAAATAATTTTCAGAATTAAAATAATAATTTTTAGAATTTTCAGAAATTAAAAACGAATTTTTATAATAAAAATAAATAAGAAATATGATTTTTAAACATTTTATAAACAGGAATCCTAAATTTGCAAAGTCTGCAAACCTCAGGGACCTAACTGCATCGTTTTCAAAAGTTGGGGTACCAAACTGTAATTTTCCAGCTCTTCGCCGGAAAACAGTCGGGTTCGCCGGAGAACACGTTCCCGGCGTCCTCACCCCACCAACACCTCCAGATCACATCTACACAACATCAGGAACACAACCATGCAATCAATTCATCCTAACAATCCCTGAGTTGGCCGGAATTTGGCCGTGAAGTTTTCCAGTTTCCGGCGAACATCGGAAAACTTCAAAACACAACTCCCTTCTCTACAGACCTCGTTGGTTCATGAAACTTATACGACTAGATTGCAAATTTCACAGAGAACACAACCCACTATAACACATCATCAATCTATCACAGAATAAGAAACCCCCAAATTTCAATTAAGAACATTCATACGGGTTATAAACCCTAATTTTAAAATTCGAAAATCAAACTCAAATTTGAACATGTTATTGAACTCCAAATCAGACGTATGACATATGAAAATCATCAGGAAAACAAGCTCTACAACATGCAATCATCAAATCATATAAACAATCATCCGAACAAAAATTCATATTTTTAATAAAATAAATTCGAAAATAAATAAATTTTTAGAAATTAAACCTTTGATTCTGCAGTGAAACAAAGCCCAGAATCTGATAGAACACCTCAAATCCTTCGTTTTGGTTACTCAAACTTTAAAAACAGAGATCAGTAACGCCTTCGTTTTGCTGTTTGATTCTTAGAACAGTTTTAAGAAATTAGGGCTTTTCTCTGAAAATTATATAATTAACTATCTGCAAATGATTTTGATACGAAATAAAATACGGTAAAAGGCTATTTATAATTACGGAAAATTAGTATCCCGTTGGATCATTCCGGATATAAAATGGTACGTTTATTTATAAAAACTGATCCAAACGGTATCGGTTTTCGGGATAATTATCCAAATCAGTACAGCTTGTACGGCGGTCTTGGTCTCAGCACCCAGTTACACGTACTACGAAGTGATAATTGGGATAGTTTAATAAAAAGCTCCCGTTTATTAAAAATACGGGTTTTATTAATATATCGAAACGAATATTGTATCGAAAATGTTGTGCCGGGACCCGCGCAGGACAAACCGTACACCGGATCGAAAAAGTCGAAACATGGAAAATGCTCGGAATATTACAATTAGGTTAGGAAGGAGTTCTCGGAAGAGTTTCGGGTTCCAAAAACGTAACAACGGTTGACGTCGGTTGGTTCCCGTTTTTATAAAATAAATTTTAATTACCCGGAAAAAGATTTTAAAAATTTCATATGATTCTTATAAATCTATAAATCAACATAAAATAATTAGGAAGATATGACAATTATCTATATTTTATTTTGGACATATAAAAATTAAAATACTCAATTAATATTATTTTTGAATATTCAAGTACATATATCACTTAACAATTAACTCACAAAATAGATACTGAACACACATAATATTTATTTAATATCGAAAATAATTACACGATATATCCCGGATATTACAATGGACCTTACTCAAGAAGGAATTTGTGTATATGATTCTGATTGGAAACTTTTTGTAAGGGATAACAGTACAAGGAAACAATCGGAAGGATTCATAAATCAAGAAATTAAAATTGAAGAAGAAATAATGAATGATTAATTAGATATGAGTGAGACAATCATATTTTTACTCAAGATGGCCAGTCTTTCATACTATATGGCATACAACACATGATTAGGTGGCGTCCCACCAGACTCTTCGTTATTCTGACAAAGAGTCACACCATAACACTGCTTGTCTCAATCAGAAAATAAGTCTTGAGGGAAAAATGATTTTTGAAAGGAATACAACAATTTCCTTATCACCTCAGAGCTGATTGTAAACGAAGTTCATACTTTATTCAAGATTCATAAGAATGTTTGGTATTATAGAAAAGAATGATAACATTGGTCGCCATCCACATTTTATCTATTTACAGCTGCAACGTTCGTTCGATCAATATATCCCATTCTGAGTCATATATTGACTTTTAAAAGTTCTCTGAAATGCCTTCTTCAATTGATTATTAGAATAAATTCCCATATATTAGGTCTTGTATCTTTAGCGTCGCACTTCCATGTTCAATATTTTTATAATTCGACCCTGCTTGCACTCTTACGAGATTTGCAATCATAACTTCAAATTTTGCTTACGCTACTGATCATTCAATATATCAACTCCTTTGCTAATAGCATTCTTCCTTTAGAAAAGTCTAGAGATTTTCTCAATCATCTTTGCTCATACTCGACTTCTTGTAAATCGACGTATTCTTTGAACTCTAATCGTCTCAGAAATTGGATGAATAGTTTCTCCATACATTGGTTCTGTCATTAAACTTATCAAACAATATTTGCATTATTCTACTAGGAACAATCAAATTTTTTGCATAATAGCTGGTCCACTTGGCCTTTTAAATGAACCATACTAACTTCTAGAACAAGTATTCTTCTGGATAATCTAAATCTTATAACAAACAAGAAACTCAAGTAGTAGTTTGACAACCAAGTTTTTAAAACTTGTTTTGTTCCAAGGACTTTTAGAAAATTTTGTGAAGAAAAATCTCTTTTAAAAACTGTTTAAAATTTTGAAAATCATACACCTGGTCGTTATTACTATATGAGTTGGTTTTTGTCATTTTCAATAATTTCAAGGTATCAAATCAGGGAAGCAATCAGATAAGAGCCCATTCATTTCCATATAACTTCTACCCTGATTGGGTCCATTTTTTCTGCATTGGTCAATAAAAACTCTAGTTACCGTTGCATATTATCTTATTCGTTGCTTCACTTCTAATCTTCCATGCTGGTAACATTCCCATCATCATCTTTTATGATTACTAAGTATAATAAGTCTATCCAGTAATCATCAGATCAATTTTATAACACAAAATCGATTTATATCACATTACTTCTACACGTATCATGTTTGGTCATAGCATCATTATCAAATTCCAAGAAAACTCTCGATCTCCAATCCTCTCAAATTTCTTTAAAAATCCATTTAGCTTACTCTACAAGATAATCATGGGTGGCATACTCATTAGTAGCTTCATATAACCTGGTAGCAGCTATCCTTCAGAATAACTAAATTCTCATTCTAGGTTTTTTCTTACCACTCTTAATATCTCGTGTATTAACCACATGTTGTAGCTCTCGAATCCATCCTCCTAGGTGCTGTTACTTCATAAGACGGGTTTGAAACTGATGGTATATTACAAGGCATAGAGTAGACATAAGAGATGCACTCACAGCTGAATATCCGGTAGAACCAGAATCAGCTTGTGGGGAATTCTCGAATAGGTAGTCTCGCATCAAGGGATAAGATACTTGCTTGAAAAGGTGTAGCCATCGCAACTGGGGGTGATATGGCTAACATAACATAACAATTTTCTTTTCAACTGTAAAATAACATAACGAATTTGCAAGAGTGAGCTAACTAGCTCAGCAAGTCATACTAGCAATAACTGAGGTTCAACAATGATCAGTTGAAATGATTCAGAAGAATCAAGTTTCTGGATAATCAATGATTAGAATTGAATATTCTCTTTTCATTTAAAAAAACCAAGGTTAGGTTGCTGATCAGTCAAGCACTAACCCCGAGCGAAGCTCCCAGCTTTGCTTTATATACTGGATCCAAGGCACGCATTGGCCTAATATGACCACGAATCTGGTCCACATTTATAAAACCATCCAATTCTAAAACAATTCAATATGATAACCATTGCAATTCCATAAAAACATAATCATGATTAACATTGATAAAGCATTTATCTTAGAGCATAAAACATTTCACAGGTATCACCAGGGTGTATTAAGGTGTAGATGTTAAGCATAAAACGCGCTAATAATTCACGCAAGTATACGCGTTCGCAAGTAATATAGAATAAATTCTAGTTCATTCCCACAGATTCTTAGACTAATTATGTTCAATTTACACTTACTCACCAATGTATGATTACTTCTCAATGTCAAGATAATAACACTTAGATTTGATTAACTAATTATTAACTACAATTAACTACGAGAATTGAACACTTAATTGACACTTGAATTAACAATATTAAACACACATGAGATCATAACTTCATTACTACTTCCTTCAATAGTTATCGTTATTACCCTTAGCATGAAACAATGATGATATTAATCGAACAACACGAAACTGATAAAAGCCAACTTTCGTTGTACTAATACCATTCTACCAAACATCCACAATTAAGATAGAAGTTGAATATGCATCAATTATGTTGAGACCCTATATGTCTACAGAATTTGACAACATAATGATTTAAGCACAAGTTATTCCATATGATTACACAGGGCAAGTAAAACGGTTAGAGTTACCCAATAATCATGCATACACATACATAAACTTATACAAGCATGGCAAGTTCTAAATCTCAAGATCCACCGTCGCTTCACAAGAGATTAACACCCTATCTTAAATGTTCGTGACGCACATAAGACGAATAAGCGCAACCTATGCTAGATATCATACAATTATCACACACTAAGGTATTAAACAACTAACTAAAGAATTCCATAGTAAATCCGTTACGACCCCATGATCACGATTAACCCATGATAGAACTCATCGTCACCATGGGTTCATATGAAAACATGATAATAACACACAAGATAAACTAATAAACATACTTATTAAAACCAGAGTACGTCACAAGAGTAATAAGGTTCAAAGTAAAGAAAACTAGCATCCACTGATACAACGAACAAAAGAATCACAAGAAAATGTATGCTTCCTCTTCTTCGTTGCGATGTGCTAAAATGGTCTTCTTCCTTCTGTCCTTGCTCCTTGATTGATACCAAAATTATGTGAAACGTCTCTAAAAACTACTTATATAGAAGCCCATAAGACTCAGCCATCTCAGAAGTCAGAAGTCCAACAGTCGAAGGACTGTAAAAAATCAGTATAAAAAATTACGCCCCTGAGTGGCCGCCCAGCAATCCTGAGCGGGCGCCCAGCTTTCTGAGCGACCGCCATTTAGTCCTTAAGCATACTCTAAGACTTGGTGAAATTACAAGTGTTTCTAGCATGCATGTCAACCTACAAGACTCAATCATCACTCCAACGCTATCACTACACTTGCATCAATATCACAAATCAATCGGTAAAGTAACGCAAAAGGGATCATGGTATATGCATGAGCTAAATGACCTGATAAATAAAATAAAATAAAAAACTATATGGCAAAAATATGCAATTATATGAACTAAATTATCATGAATATGCAACTACATGACACACAACAAAAATATTCCTTAACTACCACCCCCAAACTTAAAATCTTCACTGTCCCCAGTGAAGGTAGTAGAAAGGAACACAGGGTATACCTACTCGGAGAAATCATCATCATCACCCTCAGAGGGTGGAGTATCAGGAGGCGGATAAGCAGAGTCCTCACCAAAAACGGGCCACTGGATGTCAGCTCCAAGGCCTCTGAAAGCAGTCCCAAGTGCAAGGGTGAGCACCTGAGCGAACCTACTTTACGGCTTATACATCGCATCCATCCTCCTCGACAGCCTCCTATACTGGGTGAAAGGAATATGTCCTAAGTCCAATCATGTATTAGGATTTAGGAATAACTTTTTATGTAATCTGTTTTGATTTCATTGATATTAATAAAAGACTTGTTTTGTTTTTATTACAGGCTCTATCTATTTAAGTGTTCAAATAAGATATACCATAGTTTAGAGTAATGGTTTTTATGGATAATGATGAGATCATAATAGTGAGACCTAAAAGATGATAACTCTAAACTTAAATAGTTCCTGATCATAGGATTACTAACTGGTAATTAATAATCCGCAAAGATCGGTACATACTATGCTTGCTTCATTATGAAGGATGTCTGTTCTCATAGACATTTGTGTGGTGACACTATAGCTAGTATGTAGGTGCTTATTATAGAATAAGTTCACTGAACATGACTCGCATAGCTGAACAACTGATGGAGTTCACTCACGTGTCAGCAGTTGTTCACATAGTGATAGTTGTACAAGTATCCTTAGACTTGAGGTCATCATAGTCATCTTGTGTACACTGAACTATGCTTTAGTTTAGTTCGTAGTCTCCAGGAACAAATATTAGGGCTCTACTAGGTATAGGAATTTGTACACGAAGATAGTGTATGATCAATAAAGGATCTATCCCTTCCAGTGAAGGAAGCGAATGTTCAAGGCTGATCCACTTATGCTAGTTCAGGAATCTCTGGCCAGAGTGAATGAAATTAGAAAGGAGTTTCTAATTTGCATAGAACTAAACATAGTAAATGGTAAGCAAGTGATTAAATTACATAGGCTTGACACAAGATCCATGCCTTGTATTTAATCAGGACATTATAGGGTAGAAGGAGTTTATTGTACGGTAACTATTCACTGAATAGGTTCTTGGTATTCTAAGCAGTGAATTCGTATTATCCGGATAGTCGCGATATGCTGAGAAGTATCCCTCACGATGTAGAAAAAATATGATTAATTAATTAATCATATTTAATAAATTAGAAAATTTATATAAATAATGATAAAATAGTTTTATTATTATTTATTTCTACTACCGGCTTAATATTGAACCTACAGGGTCACACCATAAAAAGAGAATGATTTAATGGTGGAGGAATTAATTAATAATGGCTGATAATTATTTATTTATGAAATAAATAATTAATTGGCAAATTTAATAATTAATTAAATTAGATTTAATTGATTATAAATTAATTAAGAAAAGTTTTTAATATTATTAATCAAGAATTTAATTTTTGGAAATTAAATCAAGAGAGAGAATTATTTCTAAAGTGTTTAGAAAAAGGATTAATAATTAAAAGGTGTTTTAATTATTAATGAGAATAATAAATGGGTTAATAATAATAATATTTTATGGGAAAATTTCAGCTGAAAATTTTGCCTATAAATATATTATTATAAACCCTGTTTTTATTCTAACCCAAAAATTTTAGAAAAACCTAATTCTCTCCACCTCCTCCTCCTCCTTAACGTCGTTTTCTTGGTGGATACCGGTGGAGTACTTCACGTTTGAGGAGCAGCTGCTAAGGATCTCCGATCGTTGCTTTTGGATCGCTATTAAAGGTTAGTAATCGATTCATATGTTTTAATCACGATTTATATGCTTTTATTTGGATTTTATATGTGTAAAAGTGTTTTACCTTGCCTCCGCTGCGATTAAAATCCAACATTGGTATCAGAGCATATGTTGTATGCATATAGATCTGTGGTAAAAATTTTAGAATTTTATGTGCTTGTATGAATTAATTATGATTTTTACAAGTTATATTATGGATTAATTATGCCTGATGAGAAATCGTTTCTCAGAATAATTTTGAATGTTGATCTGGGTTCTACAAGTGTTGTAGATCGTCTTGGTATTTGTTTCATAATTTTATGATGTATAGAGTTTTTATTATGAATTTTTGAAGATCTTGCAATTAAATTCGTAATTAAATAATCATGTATATATATATAAATTGTAAGTATGTATATATATATCTGCTGTGGTTGCTGTACTGATGGAACGGAAGCAAAGAGAAGACACAGATGTCAGGTACGGCTGCACGGCGATCGAGAGAAGAAGCTGTCAGGCGGCTGTTGCAGGCGCGTGTGGCGCACGCGCGCGCGGGGGGTTGTCGCGCATTCCGGGAATGCGTTACAACCTGTGGCGCATTCATGGAATGTGTTACACCTTTTAATGGCTTAAAAGGCTTGTAACGCATCACCGGAATGCGTTACAGAGCTAGTAATGCGTTCCTGTAATGCGTTACAGCCCACCTGTTATTTTTAAATTTGATTTTTGGGAGTTTCGTAACTCCGTTTTAGGCGTGCAATATATCGTTGGATTCGTTTTTCCGAGACGGATCTAATGGAGTGATCAAATTTTAGTTTATATAAAAGTTTTGAACTGTTTATATTTCCGAAAGTGTTTTAAAGTTGTTTTTAACTGTTTTAACTGCTTTTAAATGCTTCATGTGATACATAGAGATGTATAATGCTTAGACCAATATTCTAGATGATATAACATGCCTACCTTGAGGTTTATTCATGTTTATATATGTGATATATGTTTAGTTTATCATGCGATGATAGATTTATGTGAACTTAAATAAACATAAGGCGTTTGTTAGACAACCTAGTATAGTGAAATTGTTTCATAACCTAAATAATAATATTATGAATACAATCATGAGATTCTTGTGTTTATGAAACACATAATTGAATATGAATTTTCGATATGAGAGAAAGGATGATTCTGTCAACAACAGATTTCTATCTGTAAGAAAGGGTTATTAAGTGACACCTCTTGACAATACTCCACCCGATTTGGGAATCATCTGATTATTGATTATTGATTTAAAATATTTAATTTAAAAGGAAGAATTCTTTATAATATGATTATGATTGTAACATAATATAATCCCTCTAAAATTAAATAATATCAAGTAGTAATTGGCCAATGACACAACGGGCTTGTGTCGGTCATAGCCTTCCAACATGATAGAAAAGTAGTTCTTATTTTTGAATCATTGTCGGTTCGTGCTACAGCCGAGGGCTTTGATTTCGAAATAAGAAATACTTGTCTATTACATAGAGATGTGTACATTGAATAAGAATCTAAAGGTCGGTACGTGCCACAGCCGTGGGCCTTTGGGGACTGATTCAATTGTACGGAATGTTGGGTTAGACTTGACTTAGAATATTTAGTTTGTCGTGCCACATCCGTGACTCAATTATTCAAGAGGCTAAAGTTTGATTAGGGAATAACATAAGATGTAATTGACAAGAGTTGTCTGCCTATTGAACATTACATGGCGGTTCGTGCTACAGCCGGGGTTGTGTAATAGAATGTAGGATCCCTATTCCCACTAGCATTATGAATGCTTAATTTTTCACGTAGGGGGTTGAATAAATTAGATAAACTAGTGGGAGCCACTTATGAATAAAGACCCGATTCATATAGTGTTTTTTTAAAATGAAATTGAATATTTGTTAAGTGTTGTTATGTGTTTATCATTTACAGATTTACAATATACATTATGTCTTCTGCACTATCACTCAGGAGCATACTTGATGCTCACAAGTTGACTGGTCCTAATTATGCTGACTGGCTTCGAAACTTGAGATTTGTTCTCAGGATTGAGAAGCTGGAATACGTGATTGACTCACCTAAGCCTACTGAACCTGCTAGTGATGCACATAATGATGAACATGTTGTGTATCGTAAGTGGGTAGATGATGCAAATGTTGCTCAATACATCATGCTAGCTTCCATGAACATTGAGCTACAGAAGCAACATGAGCATATGGATGCTCACACTATCCTCATGCATCTACAAGAGTTGTATGATGTGGCAGGGAGGACAGCTCGATATGAGATATCGAAGGAGATGTTCGGTTAGTAGGATGTCTGAGGGATCATCTATGAATGACCATGTACTTAAGATGATCAATTTGATTGAACGTCTTGGACAACTTGGTTTTGCCATGGATGGGGAGCTGAGCCAAGACTTGGTCTTGCAATCACTTCCGAGTTCGTTCTCGCAGTTTGTTGTGAACTTTCACATGAATAAGTTGGATGTCAGCCTGCCTGAACTCCACAACATGTTGAAGATTGCGGAATCGAATTTTCCCCCTAAGAAGAGTTCTGTTCTTCTAATTGGTGAAGGTTCCAATCCTAAGAAAAGGAAGAGGAACCCTTCCAAGAAGAAGAAAGTAGGTGAGAAAACGCCGGTTCCACCAAAAGCTGAAGACCCCAAAAGCAAAGTTGTTTGCTTTCATTGTAACAAGGTGGGGCACTGGAAGAGGAACTGCAAGGTATACCTTGCAGAATTGAAGAAGAAGAAGGGTAGTGAGACTACCGCTTCTGATTCAGGTATGTTCATGATAGAAGTGAATATGTCATTAAATCAAATTTCTACTTGGGTATTAGATACCGCCTGTGGTTCTCATATCTACAATTTGTTGCAGGGACTAAGGAGAAGTAGGACTCTAAAGGAAGAGGAGGTGATTCTACTGATGGGAAATGGAGCAAGAGTTGCTGCTGAAGATGTAGAATCATTTCATTTACATATGCCTACGTATGCCTACGGGAAAGACTATTATTTTTTAAATAATTGTTATTTTGTTTCCTCGATTGTGAGGAATATTATTCCCATGTTAGACTTGGCTGGATTTTCATTTATTATTGAGAATAATGAATGTTCTATTCTTAGAGATAATATTCTTTATGGACGTGGTACTTTAAATAATGGTCTGTATAAATGTGACATAATTTACTTCAGATTGAACAAACTAATAAAAGAAAAGGGATGATGAAAATCTCACTTCATTGTGGCACTGCAGTCTCCATTTAGTAGACATGGAGAGAGGGCTGCAAATTTGCTAGGAATGGTACACACAGATGTATGTGGACCAATGTCTACGCAAGCCATGGGTGGATTTTCATACTTCATTACTTTCATGGATAATAGATCTAGATTCGGATATGTGTTTGATGAAACACAAGTCTGAAGCCTTTGAAAAGTTCAAAGAGTATAAGTATGAAGTGGAGAAACAAACCAAACATAGTATTATAATTCTTCGATTAGATCGAGGTGGTGAATACTTGAATGGAGAGTTTTTGGATTATCTCAAAGTAAATGGTATAGTCTCCCAGTGGACGCCTCCAGATTGGTATCTGAAAGGAGAAATCGAACTTTGTTAGACATACTTCGGTCCATGATGAGCTATGCAAATCTTCCAGTATTCCTATGGGGTTATACATTGGAAACCTCAGCATATTTACTGAATAATGTGCCTTCCAAATCTGTTCCTCAAACTCCGTATGAGATATGGAAAGAAAGGAAACCGAGTCTTAAACACGTTAAGATTTGGGGATGTCCAGCTTATGTCAAGTAAGTTGATCCAGATAAGCTGGAATATCGATCCGTAAAATGTAGTTTTGTGGGATATCCTAAAGAGACTTTAGGGTATTACTTTTACACCGATCATCGGGTGTTTGTCTCCAGACATGCTACCTTCTTGGAAAAGGAGTTTATCCTTGAAGGAAACAGTGGGAGCAAAATTAAACTTGATGAAGTTCAAGAAGCACAAACTACTACGGGTCAAGTGGAAACACCTGTTCTGACTGAACAACCTTCTGTGGAACAACCAATTCGTAGGTCACGGAGAGTGTCTCGCCAACCTGAGAGGTAATATGGCCTTGTCATTGAGAATGACAATGAGTTGTCGATCATTGATGATGACGATCCTGTGACCTATAATGAGGCTATGAGTAGTGTTGACTCAGAGAAATGGCATATTGCCATGAAATCCGGAATGAAATCTACGTATACGGGATAAAAAAGAATGATTAAAGCAGATGGCCAGGTGGAGACCTTTAAGGCCAGGCTTTTGGGAAAAGGATTCAAACAAAGGCAATGGATTGACTTTGATGAAACCTTTTACCTGTAGCCCTGTTAAAATCAGTTTGGATTTTGCTTGCGATTGCTGCTTACTACGACTATGAGATCTGGCAATTAGCCATATGGTTTTCTTTCCAAAAGAAATGAAAACCTAGTGTGTAAGCTGCTGCGAACCATATGTGGTTTAAAGCAAGCTTCTCGTAGATGGAACATCCGTTTTGATGAGACAATCAAAGAGTTTGGTTTTATGAAAAACGTAGATGAACCATGTGTCTACAAAAGGGTTAGAGGGAGCGCGATAACATTTCTTGTGTTGTATTGAATTAGAGTTGACACATATAATAACATAACAGACCCACTCACAAAGCTACTTTATGAAAGTCACTTTGATCGTCATAAAGACAAGATGGGTATTAGATACTAGAGTGATTGGCTTTAGTACAAGTGGGAGATTGAAAGGAATATGTCCTAAGTCAAATCATGTATTAGGATTTAGGAATAACTTTTTATGTAATCTGTTTTGATTTCATTGATATTAATAAAAGACTTGTTTTGTTTTTATTACGGGCTCTATCTATTTAAGTGTTTAAATAAGATATACCATAGTTTAGAGTAAATCTTTTTATGGATTATGATGAGATCATAATAGTGAGACCTAAAAGATGATAACTCTAAACTTAAATAGTTCCTGATCATAGGATTACTAACTGGTAATTAATAATCCGCAAAGATCGGTACATACTATGCTTGCTTCATTATGAAGGATGTCTGTTCTCATAGACATTTGTGTGGTGACACTATAGGTAGTATGTAGGTGCTTATTATAGAATAAGTTCACTGAACATGACTCCCACAGTTGAACAACTGATGGAGTTCACTCACGTATCAGCAGTTGTTCACATAGTGATAGTTGTACAAGTATCCTTAGACTTGAGGTCATCATAGTCATCTTGTGTACACTGAACTATGCTTTGGTTTAGTTCTTAGTCTACAGGGACAAATATTAGGGCTCTACTGGGTATAGGAATTTGTACACGAAGATAATGTATGATCAATAAAGGATCTACCCCTTCCAGTGAAGGAAGCGAATGTTCAAGGCTGATCCACTTATGCTAGTTCAGGAATCTCTGGCCAGAGTGAATGAAATTAGAAAGGAGTTTCTAATTTGCATAGAACTAAGCATAGTAAATGGTAAGCAAGTGATTAAATTAGATAGGCTTGACACAAGATCCATGCCTTGTATTTAATCAGGACATTGTAGGGTAGAAGGAGTTTATTGTACGGTAACTATTCACTGAATAGGTTCTTGGTATTCTAAGCAGTGAATTCGTATTATCCGGATAGTCGCGATATGCTGAGAAGTATCCCTCACGATGTAGAATAAATATGATTAATTAATTAATCATATTTAATAAATTAGAGAATTCATATAAATGATGATAAAATAGTTTCATTATTATTTATTTCTACTACTGGCTTAATATTGAACCTACAGGGTCACACCATAAAAAAAGAATGATTTAATGGTGGAGGAATTAATTAATAATGGCTGATAATTATTTATTTATGAAATAAATAATTAATTGGCAAATTTAATAATTGATTAAATTAGATTTAATTGATTATAAATTAATTAAGAAAAGTTCTTAATATTATTAATTAAGAATTTAATTTTTGGAAATTAAATCAAGAGAGAGAATTATTTCTAAAGTGTTTAGAAAAAGGATTAATAATTAAAAGGTGTTTTAATTATTAATGAGAATAATAAATGGGTTAATAATAATAATATTTTATGGGAAAATTTCAGCTGAAAATTTTGCCTATTAATATACTATTATAAACTCTATTTTTATTCTAACCCAAAAATTTTAGAAAAACCTAATTCTCTCCACCTCCTACTCATCCTCCTTAACGTCGTTTTCTTGGTGGATACCGGTGGAGTGCTTCATATTTGAGGAGCAGCTGCTAGGGATCTCCGATCGTTGCTTTTGGATCTCTATTAAAGGTTAGTAATCGATTCATATGTTTTAATCACGATTTATATGCTTTTATTTAGATTTTATATGTGTAAAAGTGTTTTACCTTGCCTCCGCTGCGATTAAAATCTAACACTGGGCATCAGCCATCCCAGCACCTTCCTGAGCTCTAGAAGAGCCTGCCTCATCACGACCCTAACTGGGCCTAGCCATGGTAGCACCAGCTGCTAGACGTCCTCCTGGAAGACGATATCCTAAACCATGCTCTTCCGACTCTCCACTCGTCCACTCCTGCATCGCATTCAGAGTTGCTGAGTCAATAGGAGCGGTCGCCATATGCAACTGCTCGTGAGAAGGCCAATGAACTCCCACTGCTCGGCACAGCTTCGTGACAGTAGATGCATAAGGGATGTTCATGTGCTTCGCTCCCCTAAAAAACTTTAGAATCCCTTGGTAGATGAACTCACCAAGGTCCACATAGTACTCCTCATTCAAGATCCCCCATAACAACCTTGCTCGCCCAACTGTAACCTCATGTGCATGTGAAGTAGGCAGAATATTAGCACAAATAAAGGCATTCTATGCACAGGCATACCTATTCATCACAATCGCTGAAATAGAACGATACTCATTAGATCCAGTCTTGAACCTCCACACCGTGCCCGGCTGACAGAGAGTAGCACAAATCAAATCCAAATCAAATTCCTCGGGGGTCTTCTCATTCCAATTCTCATCCGTGGGCTTCCGCTGACGTTGTCCAATCACACGACGAATCACCGCGGGCTGATAATTAACTGTAAGCCCACGAACAACAGTAAACCCATTCTTGTCCGCCTTTGCGTTCGCATAAAACTCGTGAACCACACTCATTGGAACCGCCTCCGGCGACTCACAAAAAGAAATCCACCCCTTCTCCGCAATCATCAGAAATAACTCACCATCCCTCCCCGATGGTAAAAATCCCCTCTCCTTCAAAGTCAGCTTAGCTAGAAGCCTAGTATACTCCTCCTCATCAGCCCTATCCAACAAACGAGGTCTCGCAGCAGTTCCCCTCGAAGAATCAGCAGTAGGAACGGTGCTGCTGCTATCAATAGTTCGGGATCTCTTAGGTGCCATTGAAACTGAGAAAAAGTGTTTAATAGTTGTGTTTTGAGTATAGGAGAGAGTTTTAAGGTTGAAAGTATATGGGTGTGTATATGGAGGAGTTGTATGTATATATAGGGTAGGAATTAGGGTTAAAATTTGAGTAGGAGTGGGGTTTTTGGGAGATAAAACGTGGGTTATGGGAAAAGAAATCGTGGGTTATGGGTTGTATATTGTTTTTGAATTTTTCTAATTTTTTTTTTAATTTTTTATAAGGCAAAAAAAAAATTTCAGACAGTCGGGTCCTGCGCAGTCGCTCAGCAAAGCTGAGCGGGCGCCCAGCAAGGCTGAGCGGGTGCCCAGGGGGTCTCTGGAAATTTTTTTTCTTGTCCAAATTTTTCTGATTTTTTTGTGGTTTTGGATAGGTGGTTAACTTCTAAGGGTTCCTATAGTCACAAATCTTGGGTTGCCTCCCAAGAAGCGCTTCTTTTACGTCATTAGCTTGACGTAGAGTACTTCGATCAAGTTGACAATAAAATGACATTAACCACTTCCCGGTTTGCCGTGTCCCCATAGTAATGCTTCAATCTCTGACCATTAACCTTGAATGCTTGGTCCGGATCATTCTCAAAAATCTCCACCGCTTCATGTGGAAACACAGTTTTGACAATAAAAGGTTCAGACCACCTTGATTTCAACTTTCCAGGAAAAAGTCAGAGACGAGAGTTGAATAAAAGAACTTGTTGCCCCGACACAAATGACTTAGGGGATAGCTTCTTGTCGTGCCACCTTTTTACTGTTTCCTTGTACATTTTGTTGTTCTCGTACGCTTGAAGTCGAAATTTATTAAGTTCATTTAACTGAAGCATTCGCTTCTTCCCAGCTGCATTTAGATCAAGGTTCAACTTCTTCAACGCCCAATAAGCCTTATGCTCAAGCTCCGCAGGTAAATGACACCCCTTACCATAAACAAGTTGAAATGGGGACATCCCAAGTGGAGTCTTGTATGCTGTTCTATAAGCCCAAACAACTTCATCGAGCTTTAAAGACCAATCCTTCCTTGACGGACAAACAACTTTATCTAGAATGCGCTTGATCTCTCTATTAGACACTTCAGCTTGACCATTCGTTTGCGGATGATAGGCAGTAGCAACACGATGATTCACATTGTAGCGCTACATCATAGAAGTGAACTTACGATTGCAGAAATGTGACCCTTCATCACTTATGATTACTCGTGGCGTTCCAAACCTTGTGAATATCTGCTTATGGAGAAAACTCAACACTACCTTTGCATCATTCGTCGGTAGAGCCTTGACTTCTACCCATTTTGAGACATAATCGACTGCTAGCAAGATGTATTGATTATTGCAGGACGAGACAAATGGTCCCATGAAATCGATTCCACAAACATCAAAGACCTCGACTTCAAGCATCATATTTAACGACATCTCATCCTTCCTCGTAAGATTCCCCACTCTTTGGAAACGATCACACCTTAAAATGAACTGATGTGCATCCTTAAACAAAGTAGGCCAGAAAAAACCTGCTTGCAAAATACGAGCTGCTGTCTTTTCATCACCATAATGTCCACCATAAACTGTGGAATGGCAGTCTCGTAATATCCCCTCCGTCTCACAGATTGGGATACATCTCCTGATGATCTGGTCAGCTCCTTGTCTAAACAAAAATGGTTCATCCCATATGTACCACTTCACCTCATGCAGAAACTTCTTCTTTTGAGCTGCATTCATATTAGGAGGCATTATATTGCTGACAAGATAGTTCACAATATCTGCGAACCATGGCTCTTCCTCCTGAATTGCGAATAACTGCTCATCCGGAAAAGATTTGTTAATCAATGTCGTATCATGTGAAGTAGAATCGGGATTCTCCAATCTAGAGAGATGGTGAGCTACTTGATTCTCAGTACCTTTTCGATCCTTGATCTCTAACTCAAATTTCTGTAGCAAGAGCACCCAATGAATAAGTCTAGGCTTCGAATCCTTCTTTGAGACCAAATAGCGAATGGCAGCATGATCAGTGAATACTGTCACCTTTGTCCCAAGCAGATAAGATTGAAATTTTTTGAAACCAAAGACTATAGCCAAGAGCTCCTTTTCAGTAGTGGTGTAGTTCATTTGAGCTCCATTTAGAGTCTTACTAGCATAATAGACCACATAAAAAAGATTATTCTTCCGCTGCCCAAGAACTGCTCCCACTGCATAATCACTCGCATCACACATCATCTCAAAAAGTTCTGTCCAATCAGGTGTCGTAAAAACTGGTGTAGTTATCAAACTCTTCTTGAGAGTCTCGAATGCTGCTAAGCATTCATCATCAAATTTGAAAGGCACATCTTTCTCGAGCAAGTTGCACAACGGTTTAGATATCTTCGAGAAGTCCTTGATGAAACGCCGATAGAAACCCGCATGACCAAGAAAACTACGGATTCCCTTCACATAATTAGGTGGTGGAAGATTTTCAATGACTCCCACCTTGGCTTTGTCCACCTCAAGACCCTTGCTAGAGACTTTATGCCCAAGAATAATGCCTTCACGCACCATAAAGTGACATTTTTCCCAATTGAGCATCAAATTAGTTTCCACACACCTTTTGAGCACCGCACGAAGATTATTCAAACATTCATCATACGAATGTCCAAAGACGGAGAAGTCGTCCATGAACACTTCGACATTGTTTCCAATCATATCAGAGAATATAGCCATCATACATCTCTGAAAAGTGGCAGGTGCACCACATAAGCCAAACGATACTCTGCGAAAAGTAAATGTGCCAAATGGATAAGTGAAGGTAGTCTTTTCTTAATCTTCCGGTGCAATGCAAATCTGATTATACCCCGAATAGCCATCCAGAAGACAATAATACTCATGCCCGGTCAACCTGTCAAGCATCTGATCAATATATGATTCCTACATTCAGCCACTTCAGAATTTCTTTCTTCATCACTTCTTTCATGATAGGATTAAGTTGTCATTGTTGCTCAACATTCGGCTTACTACCTTCCTCTAGCAGAATTTTATGCATGCAGTACGAAGGGCTGATCCCTTTGATATCTACTATAGTCCATCCGATAGCCGATTTGAATTCTCTCAAGATCCTCAAGAGCTTGTCCTCCTCACTAACTGAAAGTTCAGATGCAATAATAACAGGTAAAGTAGATGCATCACCTAAAAAAGCATACCTCAAGTGTTCAGGCAATGGTTTAACCTCCAAAGTAGGTGCTTCCTCAATAGATGGTTTGAGCTTCCCTTCAGCATTCTTGAGATCAGAAGTACCAAGAGATTCAAATGGCATGTCTAGCTTTCGCTTCCAAGGAGAAGCATTTAGATATCGTAGTTGCTCATTGCCATCCTCATCATCACTGTCAAACTCCCCCACTAAGGCTTTCTCTAAGACATCAGACATTAGCATATGATCAAGTTCTGAAGTTACCGCAAAATCAATCAAATCCACCCTTAAGCACTCCTCGTCTTCTGTAGGGAATTTCATCGCCTTGAATACATTGAATGTCACATCCTGATCCTGCACCCTCATAGTAAGTACACCTTTTTGCACATCTATCAAGGTACGGCCTGTAGCCAAGAAAGGTCTTCCCTAGATTATGGGAATCTTCTTATCTTCCTCGAAATCCAAAATGACAAAGTCTGCAGGGAAGAAGAGCTTATCCACCTTTACTAACATGTCCTCCACGATGCCTCATGGGTATGTAATAGAATGATCAGCCAATTGTATAGATATGTAGGTGGGCTTTGGATCAGGCAAATTCAACTTTTTGAAGATAGACAATGGTATCAGATTGATGCTTGCTCCTAAATCGCACAGGCATTTGTCAAAAGACAACTTGCCAATGGTGCAAGAAATGGTGAAGCTACCTGGATCTTTAAGCTTTTGAGGTAATTTTTGTTGCAGCATAGCACTGCACTCTTCCGTTAGAGCAACGGTCTCAAGGTCATCCAGTTTCACCTTCCTTGAAAGAATACTCTTCATGAATTTTGCATAACTAGGCATTTGCTCCAGAGCCTCAGCGAAAGGTATGTTGATGTGAAGTTTCTTGAACACCTCCGAAAACTTATCGAACTGTTTATCCAGCTTTTGTTGTTGCAATATCTTAGGGAAATGTGGTGGAGGATAGAGCTGTTTCTCCCCTGTATTACCCTCAGGCAGAGTGTGTTCAACAGTAGTCTTCCTTGGTTCCGACGCTTTCTCCTTTTGCTTCTCTTCTTCATCAACAACTTCAGCTTATTCGTCTTTCGCTTTTTCAGCATCAGCAACTTTTCCAGACCTTAAGGTAATAGCTTTGACTTGCTCTTTAGCTTCCTTCCTTCCTGGCACTTCAGTATCGCTGGGAAGTGTGCCAGGTTAACGGTTTAGCACTGCATTGGCTATTTGACCGATTTGATTTTCCAAGGTCTTGATAGAAACAGCCTGACTTTTGCACAACAGCTTGAGCTCCTCGAAATCAACACTAGAAGGTGGAGCAGCACCTCTTTGTTGAGGATATGATTGCCTTTGAGCATAATGTTGTGGTTGCTGAAATCCAGGTGGATTAAACTGCTTACTAATAGGCTGCTGATATGGTTGCTGAATAGCATTCTGATTATTGCTCCAATTGAAATTGGGATGATTTCTGTTGTTAGGATGATAAGTAGCTGGCACAGGCTGTTGCGGTCGCTGATAATTGTTCATATACTGCACAGTTTCATTAACAAGAGAACACTGATCTGTAGCATGAGAACCTGCATAAAGCTTACAGACCATAGCTATCTGATTGACTCCATAGTTGGCTAAAGAATCGACCTTCAAAGACAACGCTTAGTGCTGCGCTGCAATAGCTGTAGCTACATCAACTTCCAGAATACCTGCTACCTTCCCAGGAACCATCCTTTGAGTTGGGTTTCGATGCTCATTTACAGCCATAGTTTCAATAAGATTATAAGCCTCAGTATAGCTTTTGGCCCACAAGGCGCCTCCAGCTGCTACATCGAGCATGGGCCGAGATTGGGCCCCCAAATCATTATAGAAACCAATAATCACCATCCAGTCAGGCATACCATGATGTGGACACTTTCTCAACATCTCCTTGTAGTGCTCCTAAGCTTTGCACATAGATTCTGTTGGTTGCTGCACAAACTGATAAGAGCACTCCTCATAGCTGCAGTCTTCGCCATTGGATAGAACTTCACTAGAAACTTTTATGCAAGATCTTGCGTAGTGATGGACTCAGCTGGTTCAGAATGTAACCAGTCCTTAGCTTTATCCCTCAGAGAGAATGGGAAAAGCCTCAGTTTGATAGCCTCATCAGTCACACCATTATATTTGAAAGTACTACAGATCTCGACAAAATTCCTGATGTGCATGTTGGGGTCTTCAATCGCCGCACCTCCGAAAGAAACAGAATTTTACACCATCTGAATAGTGCCCAACTTGATTTCAAAAGTGTTAGCCTGAATAGCCGAATGAAGGATGCTTGACTGAATGTCATCAATTTTAGGCCGAGAAAAGTCCATAAGAGCTGGATCAGCCGGAACTATACGATCACCCATGATTATTGGTTCTTTCTGCTCACTCTCTTTATCCGAATCTTCAAAATCTATCTTCTCCGAAATATCAAGAACTGAGTCTGTCGCCTCAGCCGTATCTAAAGTCCTCTTGCGAGTACGAGAACGTGTTTGCATAAACGCTCGCTAAAGTACCTGAAACACAACCGGAAACAATAAGTAACACGTCTTAATCAATGAGTCCTAATGACCACTGATGGGAAGTACATGTTAGTCCCTTAACAATGTAACAAGAATTACGGGGGGGGGGGGTTGAATGGAATTCTAGAAACTTTTTCTTGAATAAAAATGTTCTAACTCAAATATATATATAAGTGTGAATTGATTAGCAGAGTGCGGAATAATTACTTGAAATGAATCAAAACACAAGTAATTAAAAACAAGAGTCTTTAAAAAATTTCTCGTGGATTTGAATGATTCCACCAGAGATATATAATATATATCGAGAGAACTCTGTGTGCAAAAGGCAAACAGCTGCTTAAAAATGATAGCAACTAAGAATGAGAGAAATGCTAAGAATGCAGCTTACAAATGTTCTTTCTTGGTTGCTTAGTTCCTTAGTTACTATTCTATTTGCTACTTCTTGGTTTACATATCACCAAGATTACAAAGTAATAAGACAGGATAATAAAACAAAAACTATCAAGTCTAATACAATGCCACTTCATTACTCTATTCCAGCATCTTTAAATATATTCATAATACCATGGAAATGACAATACTTCTTTGTTCTCGAAAACCCAGTTGAATAGGCTACCACATTCCATTTGCATACACTCGACGCATGTGACTGTGTTGTCACTGTTAAAAGATATTTGAATTCTTTATCCGTCGGGTTCATGATCATCTGTCGAGTTATTGATCATCCGTCGAATTCATTGTTGTTTATCCGTCGGGTAGCAATCAGGCACTTGACTTCATTTCATTTATGCAGAATTACAAGACATCATCTATGTACAATTAATCAACCTAATCTGCATATCTAGTTAAAGTCAGCATGACTTATGTACTACTACAAATTCTAAATAATGTGTATGCAGAAATGTGCTACAGACTTATTGTTACATAAGCTACTCACTCGATGGATAATAAGTCATCATCCGTCGGGACTAAAATGAGTTATCTATCGGGACTATAATCCTTATCCGTCGAGTGCTACATTTTCACTAAGTAAAATCTACCAAGGTGTTTTGTTCATGCAATCATCAAGTACACAACATATACACAACAATCTCTCCCAATTTATGTCTACTGGAATTGTAGCCATAAATTAAGAGATACTTGATGATAACAAAACACCCTAAAAATACAACTTTGAAAGTAGATAGATAAAACTGTAAAGTGCTTCAATTAACAAAATGTACAAAGTTTTGCACACAGTCATTTTCAAGATACTCCTCTAGCCTGAACAGATTTATCTAGTTCCTTGAAGGTCTGGATCTCTTTCCAGGCTTTCTGTTGTTTTCTTCAATCTGATTTTGGAGCTGTCTGTGGAATTCCAGTTCATCAGATTCTGAGAGATTTAGCTTTTCTTGCATTTTCAAGAGAGTCTCATTGCTAGAGATGCTCAATTGGTCTTCTAATCTGAAAAATCTTCTCACTCCTTTGTCATCCATAAACTCCATCAGCTAGTAGGGCCTTAGATGCACTCTTCTCCCTGTGTAAGGGATAATTAGAGTCTTTGGGAGTGCATCTTTAGCTCTAATACTCCTTAGTTCTTCAATCTTCTTTAAAACCAATCTTCTTGCAGTAACATTGAACCCAAAGTTCTTCTTGAAATATGAATAAACCTTAATTAGTACAACTTGGCTTTCTTGAAGGATCCTGTGAAGTGGCCACTGAATCTCCTTTCCTCCCTTGTACTTGAACACTAACCTTTCAGTTAGGTTTCTGTATGCATCAATTCCTCTTACTTCATCTAGTTCATCTAGATAGAGGTTTAGATCAGAAAACTCCTTGATATCACACAAGTACATATAATCTCCTTTGTTGACTTTAGATTGAGCTTTGCCTAGAGATTTAGATTTGAGAGGTGACAACTTCACTTTCTTGACTGCTCTTGACTTTGTTCTCTTTGGCATGTTAAGGATTGGCAGATTGAAGTCAGGAATTGGTATGTTCTCCCATTCTATTGGTTCATCCTTAGGCACAATAGGTTCACCATGAATGTTCCTGTAAGGATCCACCACCTTGATATCTTCAAATACCACATAGGGTTTTGATGCTTGAGTTGTAGTTGTAGTGGATTCCTTGGGAAACTGATTCTCCAATTCCTTATCAACAATGTCCAGTTTCCTTTTGGTTCTTTTAGCCAATTCCTTGATTCTTGGAGATTTCTTCTGAAGGCCTGAATAGATTTATCTTGTTCCTTGAAGGTCTGGATCTCTTTCCAAGCTTTCTGTTGTTTTCTTCAATTTGATTTTGGAGCTGTCTGTGGAATTCCAGTTCATCAGATTCTGAGAGATTTATCTTTTCTTGCATTTCCAAGAGAGTCTCACTGCTAGAGATGCTCAATTGATCTTCTAAACTGAAAAATCTTCTCACTCCTTTGTCATCCATAAACTCCATCAGCCAGTAGGGCCTTAGATGCACTCTTCTCCCTGTGTAAGGGATAATTAGAGTCTTTGGGAGTGCATCTTTAACTCTAACACTCCTTAGTTCTTCAATCTTCTTTAGAACCAATCTTCTTACAGTAACATTGAACCCAAAGTTCTTCTTGAAAGATGAATAAACCTTAATCAGTACAACTTGGCTTTCTTGAAGGATCCTGTGAAGTGGCGGCTGAATCTCCTTTCCTCCCTTGTACTTGAACACTAACCTTTCAGGTAGGTTTCTGTATGCATCAATTCCTCTTACTTCATCTAGTTCATCTAGATAGAGGTTTAGATCAGAAAACTCCTTGATGTCACACAAGTACATATAATCTCCTTTGTTGACTTTAGATTGAGCTTTGACTAGAGATTTAGATTTGAGAGGTGACAACTTCACTTTCTTGACTGCTCTTGACTTTGTTCTCTTTGGCTTGTTAAGGATTGGCAGATTGAAGTCAGGAATTTGTATGTTCTCCCATTCTATTGGTTCATCCTTAGGCACAATAGGTTCACCATGAATGTTCCTGTAAGGATCCACCACCTTGATATCTTCAAATACCACAGAGGGGTTTGATGCTTGATTATAGTTGGAGTGGATTTCTTGGGAAACTGATTCTCCAATTCCTTATCAACAATGTCCAGTTTCCTTTTGGTTCTTTTAGCCAATTCCTTGATTCTTGGAGATTTCTCTTGTTGTTCAACTTGCTTCTTTGGATCTTGAGATTCAATGATTTCAGATGGCTAAGCAGGAATTTGTTGTGATGAATTTACAGCATGTAGCTTGGCCAAGATAGCAATTTGCTCTTTCTTTTGTTTAGCTTTTTTAGCATCTAGCCTTTTCTTCTCTCTTTGCTTCAGCAAATTGAGGGTGTCCAGCCACCACACAAATTTCTTTCCCATTCCTAAAAACTTTAACAATTCTCTTTTTCAAAGCTGAATCAGCTGGATCTTTGTAGAATGTAATTGACCTTGACAGAAGCTTCTTTTCATCAGGCTTAGGTGTCTCATACACTATATCCAAAGGGTTCTTCAATGATAATTTTGGATAGTTCACCCTTAGTTTCAGAATTAATTTAGCCTTTGGAGATTTGATGCAGGATGACTGTCCCCTTTCCTGATAGTTCAGGCTCATCTCATTCACAGAAATCTGCTAGATTTGGGAGTGACGGATGGCTGACTTTTCTGGCTCCTTTACTAGTCCTAATTTCCTTTGTATATCCTCATCAATCTTTTCCCAGTTGATTGGCTTCAACTTTTCCATTTCAGTTGCTCTAATGTTGGCTGCTGCTGCATTTATCAGATTTATACTGTCTGTAACTGGTGGCTTTGAGATAGTAATTGAAGGCACAATTACTTTACTGATTTGAATTTGAAGAATCTCCCCCTCACTTGGTCCTTTATCCCCCTTTTTGTTATCATCAAGTTGAGTAGAGGAGGAGGTTTGAGCATCCACCAGTTTTTGAAGTAAATCTGTCTGTTGGGCTTGATGAAGATGAATGGCTGTTAAAGATGCTTCCATGGCTGACATTCTTCTATCCAAGGCATCTATCTTGGTTGCAAGATGAGAATTTTTTCTTAATTGCCTCGTGATGTCAAGCATTGTAGCTTCTGGAAGCTTAGAATCCATCTTATCTGAAATGGCCTTCTTCATCTCCTCAATATCACCCTTGATGGTGTTTACAACCCTAGCATGTTAGAAGCCTTGTATTTGTTGAAGTTGCAGTGAGGCTAGATATGCCTGAAGGAGCTTCTTGGTGCTGAAATTTGTAGTGGTTTGAAAAGCAGTATTTGTCTGATTAATTAGTTGGATCAGGGTTTTCTTGAAGTAGTGCTCATCACAGTTCTTTGAAAATGCCCATGATGGCATACTTGATCTTGAACTGGAACCTACTTCCCCCCTATGTCCATTGCTTCATCTTCACTATCCCCACTTTCATCACCAAAGAAATTAGCTGAGCCACCAGTCTCATAATCCACATCACCAGCTGTAGAGGGCAAAGCTGTGATGGCATCCTTATCTCTTAGCATAGACTGTGTGGTATGCACCAAATTGAGCATCCTTTCTGCATCGCCATTGCCCTGTTCAGCTAGAAGTTGATAAGCTGGAACAGGGTGAGTAAATGCCTCAACATCAAGGGAGGTGGAATCTATAACAGCTTTAGGTTGCTGAGATAGTCCATCCCTGTCTGCATCCTGGACATTCATTGATTCACTAGCAATGACATCCATCCTTATAGATCTAGTACCTGCATTTCTCTCATTTTCTCTCTTTTGTTGCATCAGGGTCTCAGCCTGGCTCCCCACCCTCACACCCTCACCTTCACCATCTAAGGTGGGACTCCTCTCACTCTCTTTTGCCAATCCTGAAGAAATGGATTGCATAATTTCACTCATTTCCTCTCCTTTTTCCTGGGAGCAACCCAGACTCTCACTCATAACACTCTTCTCTCTCAATCCTAATAGTGATTGTACAACCACTAATTCTTCTGCACTTGAAATAAATGAAGTTTGAAGCTGTGCAGAGATACTCGACGGATGAGTGATATCCATCGGGTGAGTGGTTTTGCTATCCGACGGATAACTGCTGTTAAGCTTATCTATCGGGATACAATCACTACTCGATGGATGAACAATATCCATCGAGAGAGTAGAAATGAATGAACTAGAAATGGAAACTATTGTGGACTCTGTGCTGATTGAAGGTATTTTGGGCACAGATGATTCAACAGTTCCTGAAAGAATTGGCAAGTGAGCCAACAAATCATCTAAAAGATGATGCTCACTTGCACTAGATTTTGGCTTCCCCAACAAAGTTAAAGAAGGGGAATCAGGAATTTATGTTTTATCATATCCACATCCAGTGAGTTTGTGGGTGAGTTTGGCGTTTGAGGTGCTTCTATTACTAGAGATTTTGGCTGTGACTCCATATTTATTGGAGTCACATCAAACTAAATTTGTGAAGGTGTAGTGGTTGTGTCTTTAGCACCAGTTTGCACTGTGTGTGTACCCTGTGCATCCCCAAGGGTTTTAGATTTCTTCTTTCTGGCATAAGTTTAGGGCGAGCTTGTGTCCCTAACCCTCTTGACATGTGCTCTTGGTTGAGAGCTTTGTTCAATAGCTACATCCTTTTGGGATGATGCAGCTAGAAATGAGCTTTTATCCTTTTTAAGCACTGCAGTTTATTAGGAAACTGCAGTGTGGCTAGGCTGGGAACCACTCAACTCTCCATCCTTATCCTTAGGGTTTCTTTTATGTTCACCCCTTCCCTCACCTGTCTTACCCACTTGCACACTCCCCTTTTTGGTTTTGGTGGATTTTTCAACTGGCCTCTTTTGAGAGATACCAGAGGGGGCTTTCTTTGATTTGGGTTTTGAAATTTTTGCAGGTTTGGTAGCTTGGGTAGGCAACTGTTGGGTCATTGACACAGTTGCCATAGCCACACTATAACTCAAAGAAATTAGTGAGGTTGGAATAGTAGTAGGGATAGATGAACTTACCTCACTTACTTGAGGTGCTTCCATTACAGGGAAATAGAACAGTGGCACCTCCTTGTGATGATTGGCCCTGTTCAAATCTGCAATGAGCCTTCTCTCTTGAACCCAACAATCTAATTTGTTGCTAGGGTTCTCAAGCACAATTTCCTCAGAGAGATGGTTAGCTAACATCATAAAAAATCTAGCATAATACACATTCTTACCTCTCTTATTTAGCTTTCCTAGTTTGAAACCCAACTCAAACAAAATAAGGTCACTGAAATTATAGAACTTATCTGTAACTAGCACGTAGAGCATGTTAAGCATGGAGATATTTATTGAATCAAAATTACTGGCTTTACCTGAAAAGACCTTTGTCACTACATCACACATAAAACTCCATTCTTTCCTAAGGCCCAGTCTCCTAATGTCACTTAACTTAGAAGTATAAAGAGCATAGTTCATGGAATTAAGCATATTGATTATGTCAGTGTCAGTGTGTGGTGAGGTCACAGTGTTATCAAGAATCTTGAAACATGCTTTTATAACATCACTATTGATACAAAATTCCTTACCTTTAATGGTGAGTGTGATTGTCTTATCTGTTGAGTTGTATGTAGCGGTGGTCCACATCTCTTCAACAACTTCACAAAAGATTGTGGGTGATTCCATCATGGCATATCTAAGCTTGCAATTTTTCACAAAGTCCATCATCTTGTGATAGTCACCAGATTGCTGAATACCCTTATTTACTAGTGCAGTGAAATTGTTCTTCTCATAAATAAACCCAGTTTGAGACATAATATTGAAAACGGGCGCCATTGTTAGAGAATGAGAGCTTGAAGAGAGAGAGAGAGTAAGTGCTTTGAAAGAGAAAGAAATTGGAGCAGTTGATTTGAGAATGATAAAAGAAAAGCAATTGAAATAAAATAAGCTTTTATACTATCTCAAAAATAACTGCTAAAAACAATAAGGTAAAATAAAGTAACCAATGAAAATTGCCTAAAATAGCCGTTTAAAAAAATAAACTGTAAAAATTCCACCCATTATCCGTCGTGTCATGCTTACAAATGTTCAGGAAATTAACGGCTGAGATTAAGACAATTCGACGGATGAGGATAAACTGTTATCTGTCGAGTCATAAAATATTCCGGAAAAGTAATTGATTTTTATTAGCAAATAATATACCGACGGATGATCAAACTCGATGGATAAAGATCATCCGTCGAGATGTAAATTTTGACTTAGCCAAAATTTCATCCAAGACTGAAAAATCAATTAAAATTCTGGCTGCATTTCAACTTGCAAATTATCTCATATAAAATTTAAGAATAATTAAGCATACCTAACTCATTTACCAACCTTGAAAAGGTGGATTCATCCAGTGGCTTGGTAAAGATATCTGTAAGCTGCTTCTCACTTGGAACAAAATGTAGTTCCACAGTACCATTCATTACATGTTCCCTTATGAAGTGGTACTTGATATCTATGTGCTTTGTCCTTGAATGTTGTTCCAAGTGATGGCAGTTGCACTTGATTTTCAGTGATGGCAGTTGCACTTGTGCTATCACAGAAAATAGGAATCCTTTCAACTTGCAAACCATAGTCTAGCAATTGATTTTTCATCCATAAAATCTGTGCACAGGAACTGCCAGCAGCATTGTATTCAGCTTCAGCTGTAGAAGTAGAAACTGAATTTTGCTTTTTACTGAACCAGGACACAAGCTTGTTTCCTAGAAATTGACAGGTTCCTGTTGTACTTTTTCTATCAATTCTACAACCTGCATAATATGCATATGAATAACCAGTTAGATCAAAACCAGAATCTCTAGAGTACCAAATGCCAAGTTTTGGTGTTTCCTTGAGATATCTGAAATTTCTCTTAATAGCTACAAAGTGAGATTCTCTAGGATCAGCCTGAAATCTAGCACATAAACATGTAGCAAACATTATATCTGGCCTACTAGCTGTTAAGTACAGAAGTGAGCCAACCATGCCCCTATAACTTGAAATATCCACAGACTTTTCAGCAGTGTTTAATTCAAGCTTAGTTGCAATGGCCATGGGAGTTTTTGCAGATGTGCAATCCATTAGATCAAACTTCTTTAAGAGATCAAAAATATATTTAGTTTGACTAATGAATATTCCATCACTAACTTTCTTAACTTACAAACCAAGAAAGTAAGTTAGTTCTCCCATCATACTCATTTCATACTTACTTTGCATCAATTTGGCAAACTTTTTGCAAAGTTTCTCATCTTTAGAGCCAAAAATAATATCATCTACATAAATTTGAACAAGTATACTAGAGCCATTAACATTTCTAAAGAATAAAGTTTTATCTACAGTACCTCTTGTGAAATGATTTTCCAAAAGGAACTTTAATAAAGTGTCATACAAGGCTCTAGGTGCTTGCTTCAGTCATAAAGTGCTTTCAAAAGATAATAGAAATGTTCTGGAAAATTTGGATCTTCAAAACCAGGAAGTTGACTGACATAGACTTCCTCCTCCAAATCTCCATTCAGAAAGGCACTTTTGACATCCATTTGATAGACCTTGAAATTCGCATGGGTTGCATAGGCTAAGAAGATTCTGATGGCTTCAAGTCTTGCAACAGGAGCAAATGTTTCATCAAAATCTATTCCTTCTTGTTGACAATAGCCCTTAGCAACCAATCTGGCTTTGTTCCTAACTACTATGTCATTCTCATCCATCTTGTTTCTGAATACCCATTTGGTGTCTATTGGAATCTTTCCTTTAGGCTTGAGCACCAGCTTCCATACATTATTCCTTTAGAATTTTTTTAGCTCCTCCTGCATAGCCAAAATCCAATCAGGATCCAATACAGCTTCTTCTACCTTCTTTGGTTCTTCCTTAGAGAGGAAGCTGCTGTATAGACATTCTTCTTGAGTTGCTCTCCTGTTTTGAACTCTAGAAGAAACATCACCAATTATGAGCTCAAATGGGTGATCTTTTGTCCATTTCCTTTGTTGAGGTAGATTAGCTCTAAATGAAGAGGCCTCGTTGCTGTCTTGATGTGTGATTGAGTTTTGATTGTTAGAAACTCCCCCCGCGTTTGTGAATCTTTGATTTGAGAAAGGGGAACTTTCTATAGGTGATCTATCCTGACTTCCTGCTCATTTTGATAACCCGGCGGATGGTGAATTTTGAGTACCGGCAGATGAAGCTGGTTGTCTCCCGATGGATAACGCAGATTGCCTCCAGACGGATGAAGCATTATGCAACTCGATAGATGTTGAGTTTTGTGCTTCATTGGTAGTAGATTTTTCTGCATTATCCTTTGATACTGTTTTTCGATCACTTTCATCATCACTGTCATCACTAACCATCTCCATATTATCGAATTTGAGGCTCTCATGGTAATCTCCATCTTGCAGTCCTTCAATCTTTTTATCATCAAACACAACATGTATTGATTCCACAACAATGTTAGTTCTTAGATTGTAGACTCTATATGCTTTACCAACAGCATATCCAACAAAAATTCCTTCATCTGCTTTAGCATCAAACTTCCCATTTTGATCAATTTGATTTCTCAGAATATAGCATTTGTAGCCAAAGACATGAAGAAAATTTAAAGTTGGCTTCTTGTTCTTGAACAATTAATAGGGAGTCATGCATCTTGCTTGATTAACCAGGGAAATATTCTGAGTGTAGCATGCAGTATTTACAGCTTCAGCCCAGAAATATGTTGGCAGTTTAGATTCTTCAAGCATTATCCTTGCAGCTTCAATAAGTAATCTGTTCTTTCTTTCCACTACTACATTCTGTTGTGGAGTCCTTGCTGCTGAAAACTCATACAGAATCCCATTTTCTCACAAAATGCTCTCATGACAGAATTCTTGAACTCAGTTCCATTGTCACTCCTGATTCTTCTAACCTTGAAATCAGGATGATTATTGACTTGCCTTATGTGATTGATGATGATTTCACTAGCCTCATCTTTAGACTTTAGGAAATATGTCCAAGAGAACTTTGAGAAATCATCTACAATTACTAGGCAAAATCTTTTCCTTGAGATGGAGAACACATTGATTGGTCCAAACAAATCCATGTGTAGCAGTTGCAAAGCTTCTTCATTTGTTAAATTAAGTTTCTTCCTGAATGATGCTTTAATCTGCTTCCCTTTTTTGCAGGCATCACACAATCCATCCTTAGAAAACTCCACTAGAGGAATGCCTCTAACCAGTTCTTTCTTTACTAGCTCATTCATGGTCTTGAAGTTTAAATGGGATAGTTTCTTGTGCCATAGCCAACTTTCATCCTGACTTGCTTTACTGAGAAGACAAGTAACAGATTCTACACTAGATGAGTTGAAATCAGCTAGGTACTCATTTCCTTTTCTCACACCAGTGAGAACCACTTTGTTGCTTCTTTTGTTAGTCACAACACAGGCTTCTGAGTTGAAAGTTACTGAGTTGCCTTTATCACAAAGCTGGCTGATACTCAACAAATTATGTTTGAGACCATCCATTAAGGCAACCTCCTCAATAATGACATTGTCCTTTAAAATCAAGCCATATCACACAGTATAACTCTTGCTGTCATCTCCAAAAGTAATACTTGGGCCATCTCTCTCCTTAAACTCTGTGAGCAGGGTAGAATCACCAGTCATGTGTCTTGAACAACCACTATCCAAGTACCAAAGATTCTTTCTGTTTCCCTGCACACATCAAAATCAAATCAAGTTGATTTTGGTACCCAAGTTTCCTTGGGTCCTGTCTTGTTAGCTTTCTTTTTTTGTTTCTTAGGCTTTATCTCATTTGACTTGGGGATATCAGATTCATCCTTAGTCATTTGAGTTGGGCCTTTGAAACCATTCATTGCAACATAATTATCATGCATATTATAATCAACATGGAATGTCATGCTATTAGTGAACATGTTATTCCAATAAGGTATGCTAAATGGCATTTGTGGCATACTAAATACAGCATAATAATGATTAGGTGCAAATGGCATAATAGCAAACTGTGCATTCATATTATGTGTAGACATAGCATTCATAGGCATGGGAGGCATGACATTCATGTTGGGAAAGTGAGGTGGCACAGACATGGAAGTAGGCATGGCAGATTTGCAATTAACAGATAAATGGTTTACACTACCACACTCGACACAGATTTTTCTAGGAGCATATATATCAGGTGTGTAGTTATTGCGTTTGTTAATCCCTACTTTACCGTTTCTATTATTTTTCTTTTTAGCCTCTGTTTTCACCTCAATCTTTTCAAGCCTGTCACTTAACTGTTTGACAGTCATGTGACTAACATTAGCCTTTTTCCCTTTCTTAACTTAACTCGATTCTCCTGGAACAAAGTTCTTGGAAACAGATCCATATTTTTCATTCAACTTAACAAGTTTGGCTTTACTGATAGGCTTGCTAACAACCGACGGATGAGGATTTTCATCAGTCGACGGATAACCCTTTTGGTTATCCGACGGATGACCCTCATTATCCGTCGAGTCTACATCTGTTAGCACTCCATCCACCAAATTTGGTTCTAGTTTCTCCTTGTTCTTTTTCCAGGCTGCATCACAGAAGGATTTGATTCCTTGAACTTTGGTGATTTGAGCATGGACATCTCTAGATGTTTTCCATGCCTTAATCACCTCATGTTCACGCTCGAGCTGCTTCTTCAAAATATCTTCTTTCTTCAAGGACTCAGTTAATTCCTCCTTGGCAATCTTACACTCAATTCTTAATTTTTTAAAATCAATGAACTGAGACTCTAGCACATTATTTCTCTCACTCAAAAATAAATTGTTTTCTTTGATTTAGCATTTTCTTTAGTAAGAGACTTAAGTGTAACACACAAATGATATAACTCTGTAGACATGTCATTTATAACATCATTACACTCAGCTTTAGATAAATGTGTAAGGTTTATAGTAATTACCTGATTACTTGAAGAACTTGTTTCTATTTCATCAGACTTGGCCATTAGGGCTAGATTGACATAGCTGACATCTTCATCTTCATCCAGACCATCTGCTGCCCAGTTATTTTCTTGTGTAATGAAAGCCCTTTCCTTTTGTTTGAGCAGCTCAAAGTATTTTTGCTTATAATCCACAGGCTCAAACCTTTTCTTGCTGGAATCTGACTTTCTACACTCACTGGAAAAGTGCCCTACCAAGCCACATTTGAAACATTTGAATTTTGATTTATCCACCATGTTTCTATTTGGCTTGGCTGCTCCAAAGTTCTTTTTGAACTTGAGCTTGGCAAATCTTCTGGAAAGAAATGCTAAATGTTCATCAATGTCTTCCATGTCATCTTGGCTCAAAGAATCTTCACTTTCTACTGCAAGCCCCTTGCCCTTGCTTTCACAGACCCTTGAAGTTGATTCAACAGCTTCCATCTTCATCTCCTTCTCTTTCTCTAACTCAGCAACTAGTGCAATGGACCCTCCTTTCTTTTTTCCTCTCTCCATCCTCTCATCTTGCTCTATTTCAAGCTCATAAGTTTTCAGGATGCCATACAGTCTCTCCAAAGTAAACTCCTTATAATCTTGTGAGTTTCTCAATGAGACTGTCATTGGTTTCCATTCCTTTGGAAGAGATCTAAGGAATTTCAGATTGGAGTCTTTTGTCTGATAGACCCTTCCATGCAACTTTAAAGCATTTAGCAGTTTTTGAAACCTACTAAAAATGTCAGTGAGAGACTCACTTTCTTCATTATGAAAATGCTCATATTGCTGAATCAGTAGCTGCATCTTGTTTTCTCTAACTTGCTCAGTACCATCACAGATGATCTATATTGTATCTTAAACATCCTTGGCAGTTTTGCAGTTGATGATGTTGTCAAACATATCACCATCAACTCCATTAAACAGGATATTTATGGCCTTTTTATCCTTCCTGACTTGTTCAATGTCAGGATTTGACCATTCATGCCTTGGCTTGGGGACATATGGCTCATTTCCAGTTGCAGCTCTCATTGGTACATGAGGGCCTCTTTCTATGCAGTCCATATAGGCCTCATCTTAAGAAAGTAAATGAAGATGCATCTTTACCTTCCAATGATGGTAATTATCTTTATCCAGAAAAGGAATCTTGACTCCAATATCCTTCTTGTTCATCTTGCTGTATTGTTTTGATCTTTAAATGCTTTGTTCTTCAAGAGCTTGCTCTGATACCAATTGTTAGTCCCTTAACAATGTAACAAGAATTACAGAAGGGGGGTTGAAAGGAATTCTTAAAACTTTTTCTTGAATAAAAATGTTCTAACTCAAATATATATATATATAAGTGTGAATTGATTAGCAGAGTGCGGAATAATTACTTGAAATGAATCAAAACACAAGTAATTAAAAATAAGAGTCTTTAAAAACTTTCTGGTGGATTTGAATGATTCCACCAGAGATATATAATATATATCGAGAGAACTCTGTGTGCAAAAGGCTCACAGCTGCTTACAAAATGATAACAACTAAGAATGAGAGAAATGCTAAGAATGCAGCTTACAAATATTTCTCTCTTGGTTGCTTAGTTCCTTAGTTACAATTCTATTTGCTGCTTCTTGGTTTATATATCACCAAGATTATAAAGTATTAAGACAGGATAATAAAACAAAAACTATCAAGTCTAATACAATGCTACTTCATTACTCTATTCCAGCATCTTTGAATATCTTCATGATAGCATGGAAATGGCAATGCTTCTTTATTCTCGAAAACCCAGTTGAATAGGCTACCACATTCCATTTGCATACACTCGACGCATGTGACTGTGTTGTCACTGTCAACATATATTTGAATTCTTTATCCATCGAGTTCATGATCATCCGTCGAGTTATTGATCATCCGTCGGGTTGTTGATCATCCGTCAAATTCATTGTTGTTTATCCGTCGGGTAGCAATCAGGCACTTGACTTCATTTCATTTATGTAGAATTACAAGACATCATCTATGTACAATTAATCAACCTATTCTCCACATCTAGTTAAAGTCAGCATGACTTAGGTACTACTACAGATTCTAAACAATGTGTATGCAGAAATGTGCTACAGACTTATTGTTACATAAGCTACTCACTCGATGGATAATAAGTCATCATCCGTCGGGACTAAAATGAGTTATCCGTCGGGACTATAATCCTTATCCGTCGAGTGCTACATTTTCACTAAGTAAAATCTACCAAGGTGTTTTGTTCATGAAATCATCAAGTACACAACATATACACAACAATCTCCCCCAATTTATGTCTACTGGAATTTTAGCCATAAATTAAGAGATACTTGATGATAACAAAACACCCTAAAAATACAACTTTGAAAGTAGATAGATAAAACTGTAAAGTGCTTCAATTAACAAAATGTGCAAAGTTTTGCTCACAGTCATTTTCAAGATGCTCCTCTAGCCTGAACATATTTATCTAGTTCCTTGAAGGTCTGGATCTCTTTCCAAGCTTTCTGTTATTTTTAATATGATAACTATTGCAATTCCATAAAAACATAATCATGATTAACATTGATAAAGCATTTATCTTAGAGCATAAAACATTTCACAGGTATCACCAGGGTGTATCAAGGTGTAGATGTTAAGCACAAAACACGCGCTAATAATTCACGCAAGTATACGCATTTGCTAGTAATATAGAATAAATTCTAGTTCGTTCCCACAGAGACTCAGACTAATAATGTTCAATTAACACTTACTCACCAATGTATGATTACTTCTCAATGTCAAGACAATAACACTTAGATTTGATTAACTAATTATTAATTACAATTAACTACGAGAATTGAACACTTAATTGACACTTGAATTAACAATATTAAACACACATGAGATCATAACTTCATTACTACTTCCTTCAATAGTTATCATTATTACCCTTAGCATAAAACGGTGATGATATTAATCGAACAACACAAAACTGATAAAAGCCAACTTTTGTTGTACTAATACCATTCTACCAAACATCCACAATTAAGATAGAAGTTGAATAGGCATCAATTACGTTGAGACCCTATATATCTACAGAATTTGACAACATAACGATTTAAGCACAAGTTATTCCTTATGATTACACAGGGCAAGTAAAACGGTTAAAGTTACCCACTAATCATGCATACACATACATGAACCTATGCTAGCATGGCAAGTTCTAAATCTCAAGATCCACCGTCGCTTCACAAGAGATTAACACCCTATCTTATATGTTCGCGACGCACATAAGACGAATAAGCACAACCTATGCTAGATATCATACAATCATCACACACTAAGGTATTAAACAACTAACTAAAGAATTCCATAGTAAATCCGTTACGACCCCATGATCACGATTAGCCCATGATAGAACTCATAGTCACCATGGGTTCATATGAAAACATGATAATAACACACAAGATAAACTAATAAAAATACTTATTAAAACCAGAGTACGTCACAAGAGTAATAAGGTTCAAAGTTAAGAAAACTAGCATCCACTGATATAACGAATAAAAGAATCATAAGAAAACATATGCTTCCTCTTCTTCATTGTGATGTGCTAAAACGGTGTTCTTCCTTCTCTCCTTGCTCCTTGATTGATACCACAATTATGTGAAACGTCTCTGAAAACTACTTATATAGAACCCCACAAGACCCAGCCATCTCAGAAGTCAGAAGTCCAACAGAATAAGGACTGTAAAAAATCAGTATAAAAAATTACGCCCCTGAGCGGCCGCCCAACAATCCTGAGCAGGCGCCTAGCTTCCTTAGCGGCCGCCCAGCTTTCCTGAGCGGGCGCCCAGCTTTCCTGAGTGGGCGCCCAGCTGCTTACTGGAAAAATTATTATTCTGCTCTCGTTTTCTGTTGCGTTCTGCTTTTTAACTTCCCACATCCCATGCCAAGCACTCCCCCAGGCTTATTCCTAATGAAATCTCCCCAGAAATGCAAGTTATACCCTGAAATGCACAAACACTAGAAAAATGCATCAAATACACAAAATACTTGATTTTAAGACATCAATTCAAGCCATTATAAGACGTTCTAAGTGGTATAAAATGCAACTTATCAGTAGATATGAAGAACGGCTTCAAGCCTGATGAAGAATCAAGTATCTGAAGAACAATGGTTCAATGATAATACATGGTCTTGACCTTTGATGTGATAGGGTATTCCAGGGTGAATAAGTTTCTGTATGCTCAAGAAATTCTGTTGAAATACTTGGTTTATGGTGTGTATGTATTTGCAGAGTAGTATTGTGTTGGTATGGTTTAATATTGGGGAAATCAACCGTTGGTGGTTTACAAGAAATAAAGCTTACAACTCAAGTTCAATGATATGATCAGGGTTCAAGGTTGAATAGTTTAAAGCACTTGCAATGTAAAACAAGATTTATTTTGAATACTAGCAACATGTTATGAGAAAGTTCAGAACTATTTGGAATATATCTCGAAGAAAGGTTCAGAAGGACTTGCCTTATCATAGGTGCTTTCCAACTTTACTTGTACTCATCTAACAGTTCTACTCATCAATCACTTTCCTTCTTTTTCTATGCCTTGCTTCTATTCGTCAATCACTTGCCTTCTATTTCTACGCTTCAATTCTATCTACGGATCACTGACTTTCTTTTTCTATACCTCGCTTACTCTTCTAGGCATCACAAGCATCTATCAATACTCAATCTCATACTATTCTAATTGTCACATAGACGTCATAAGCTTTTATCTATCCTTTATTTTACCCAAATCTGATTTATAGATTGAAAGTTATGACCAAAAAAGTTAAACAACAACCACATATGCATATAACACATCAATCAGATAGCACGTAGCACATAACATGCAAGATATTCAATTAAAATTATTTTTCAAAGAAGATTCGGGTTCAAAATGATTTTCCATGTATTTAATACTAATATTTGAACATTTTTCTGAATTAAAATGGGCCTCCGAATCATTTTATAATTAAATAATAGGGTTCAAACACCCGAATCTGACTTTAAATTTTTTTTATAATAATTATCGAGTCTTGAAAATAATTTAAAATAATATTTTAAGGCTCGAAATTGTTATTCCCTAACAATATAACAAGAATTACAGAAGGGGGGGGGGTTGAATGTAATTCTAGTAACCTTTTCTAAAACAAAAAAAATGTTCTTGCTTGATAAAATATGAAGGTAATAAAAATAAATGCTTTTAAAACTTTCTGGTGGATTTGAAAGTATCCACCCAGATATATATATATATATATATATATCAAATAGAACTCTGTGAAGCTAAAATGGCTCACAGGTGCATTACATGTTGAATAATCAACCTACAGAGAGATTTTTAACAAGTACGACTTTATCTATCTCTCTTTGAAAATGTGTTTGCTTAGTTAATTGTTCTACTAGCTACACTTGGTTTATATATCACTAAGTTTACATGGTAATAAGACAAGATAATAAAACAAAACCTATCAAGTCTAACTCCATGCTACTTCGTTACTCTATTCCCTCATTTTTGAAAATCTTCATGACTTGTATAGAAATGGTAATGCTTCTTTGTTCTCAATTTCCTGCTAAACAGGCTGCCACATTCCTTTTTGCAAACACCCTACGCATGTGACTGTGTTGTCACTGTCAATAGATATTTGAATTGATCATCCGTTGGGTACATTCTTGTTATCCGTCAGGTAGCTTGTTGATCATCCTTCGGGTAGCTTTGTTGATCATCCGTCGGGTAGCTATTTGACACTTGACTTCATTTCACTTATGCGGAATTACAAGACATCTTATATTTACAATTAATCAACCTATTCTGCATATCTACTAGTAGTCAACATGACTCATATGCTACTACAGAATCTACACAAAGTTATTTGCAGAAATGTGCTACAATACTTATTATTACATAAGCTACTCACTCGATGGATGCCAAATTATCATCCGTCGGGACTATATTGAATCATCCGTCGGGACTATATTTTATCATCCGTCGAATGCTACAAAAATCACTAACTTAAACCTACTAATGTGTTTTGTATGATTTATCATCAAGTTCACAACATATTCCTACCAATCTCTCCCAATTTATGTCTACTGGAATTGTAACCATAAATTAAGAAAAACTTGATGATAACAAAACACTCTAAAAATACAAATTGAAAATAGTAGATAAAACTGATAAGTTCTGCAAATTTACTGAGAATTAGACAAGACAAAATGTACAAAGATTTGCTCACAATCATTATCAAGGTGCTCTTCTAGTCTAAGCAGATAAATCTATTTCCTTGATGGTCTGGATTTTTTCCCAAACTTCCTGTTGTTTTCTTCTATTGGATTTTAGAGGTGTCTGTGGAATTCAACTCCATCAGCTTTTGAGAGATGTAGCATTTCTTGTATTTCCAGTAGAGTCTCATTGCTAGAGATGCTCAACTGGTCCTCTAATATGAAGAATCTTCTTACTCCCTTTTCATCCATGAATTCCATCAGCCAATAGGGCCTTAGATTCACTCTACTTCCTGTGTAAGGAATAGTTAAAGTTCTTGGGAGTGCATCTTTAGCTCTAATACTCCTCAGTTCTTCAATCTTCTTTAGAACTAGTCTTCTTGCAGTCACATTGAATCCAAAGTTCTTCTTGAAGAATGAATAGACCTTTATCAGTACAGATTGGCTTTTTTGAAGGATCCTGTGAAATGGCCATGTGATCTCTTTTCCTTGTTTATACTTGAACACTAGCCTTTCAGGAAGATGTCTGTAAGAATCAATCCCTTTTACTTCTTCCAGTTCATCCAAGTAGAGATTTAAATCAAAAAATTCCTTGATATCACAGATATACAAGAGATCTCCCTTGTTGACTTTGGGTTGAACTTTGGCTAGTGACTTAGATCTGAGAGTTGAAGGCTTCACTTTCTTGATTTCTCTGGTCTTTGTTTTCCTTGTCTTGATGAATAGAGGTATATTTAATTCAGGAATTAGTAGACTATCCCGGTCTATTGGCTCATCCTTTGGAATGATAGGTTCACCATGGAAGTTCTTGGATGGATCTATCTAGAATTCTTCATGTGCCACAGAGGGCATGGATGTTTGAGTTGTAGTAGTAGACTTTTTGGGAAAATAGTTTTCCATCTCCTCATCACTGAAATCCAAATTCTTCTTAATTCTTTTCTTGTACCTTGGTTTCTTTGTCTGTTGAGGTGCATCTTGCACTTTCCGATCTTTAGATTCAGCAATTTTAGATGGTTGTGCAGAAATCTCTTTTGTAGTTTTCACAGCTTAAAGCTTGGCCAAGATAGCAGCTTGCTCCTTCTTTTGTTTGAGCTTCTTAGCATCTAGAGCAGCTTGCTTCTTTTCTTGCCTTAATCTTCCTTTCTCTTCCCTTTTTTCTTCTACAAACTGAGGGTGTCCAGCAACCACACAGATTTCTTTACCATTTCTGAAAACCTTGGCAATTCTTCTTCTCAGTGTTGAATCAGCTGGATCTTTGTAAAATGCTATTGACCCGGCCAACAGCTTCTTCTCATTTGGCCTAGGTGTCTCATACACTGTATCCAAAGGATTCTTGTCTGAAAACTTTGAGTAGTTCATTTTTGGCTTCATGATCAGATTTGCCTTTGGAGATTTGATGTAGGATGTTTGGCCTTTTTCCAGATTATTCATACTCATTTCATTCACAGAGATATTCTTGCCTTGAGAGTGATGAATTATTGTTTTGTCTGACTTCTGAATTGGACCAAATTTCTTTTGAATATCATCATCAATTTTCTTCCAGTCTATTGGGCTCACTAGCTTCTTCTCAGCTGCTGCTTTTAGATTGGCTGCTGCTTTATTGATTAGATCTATGCTATCTTTAGCAGGTGGCTTTGTGAAGGCAATTGCTGGCACAATTGCTTTGCTTACTTGAATTTTCAGCACTTTCTTCTCCCCTCACTCCTTGATCTCTCTTGACTGACTAGGACAATAGAGCTTTCTTTCTCCCCTTTTTGTTATCAGCAAGTTGAGTAGAGGAAAAAGTTTGTGCAGCCACTAGCTTTTGAAGTAAGTCTGTTTGTTATGCTTGATGTAGATGAATTATTGTGAGAGAAGCTTCCATAACAATCATTCTTTTATCCAAAGAATCCACCTTGGTAGCAAGATCAGAGTTCTTCCTTAGCTGTCTCTTAATGTCCATCATTGTTATTTCTGGAAGTCTGGCTTCCAATCTATCAGAAATGTCCTTCTTGAGTTGATCAACCTCATTTTTTATGGAAGTGACAACTTGACTATGTTGATAGCCTTGAATTTGTTGGAATTGGAGAGAAGCAAGATGTGCCTGCAGAAGCTTCTTGGTGCTATCATTAGTTGATGATTGAAGAGCAGATTGTGTCTGACTGATGAGTTGTACGAGTGTGGTCTTGAAATGATGTTCATCACATTTCTTGGAGAATGCCCATGATGGCATGCCTGATCTGGAACTAGGGCCTACTTCTCCCCTATGTCCAGTGGCTCCTCTTCACTATCTTCACCCTCATCACCAAAGAATTCTTCTGAACCACCAGTCTCATAGTCAATATCACCAGCTGTAGGAGGTATAACTGTGATGGCATCCTTTGCTCTTTACATTGACTGAGTAGTATGCACCAGATTCAGCATCCTTTCTGCATTGTAATTGCCCTGTCCAGCTAGAAGTTGATATACTGAAACATGATGAGTAAATGTCTCAGCATCCAAGAAGGTGGAATCTATAACAACTTGACTTTGCTGAAATAGTCCCTCCCTATCTGCATCATGGACATTTATTGACTCACTAGCAATGATATCCATCCTTATCTCTCCTGTACCTGCATTTCTCTCATTATCTCTCTGTTTTTGCATCAAGGGCTCCCCTTGGCTTCCCACCCTAACACCCTCACCTTCACCTTCTAAGGTGGGACTCCTCTCACTCACTTTTTCCAGTCCTGAAGAAATGGACTGCATTACTTCACTCTTTTTCTCTCCTTTTTCATGCGAGCAACCCAGACTCTCACACAATTCACTCCCTTCCCTCAGTCCTAAGAGTGATTGTATTACTACTAAGTCTTCTACACTTGTGAGAATTGAAGAAATTTTAAGTTGTGTAGAGACACCCGATGGATGAGGAATATCCATCGGGACAGTAGTATGGCTATCGGACGGATGACTACTGTCAAGCTTATCTGTCGGGATACAATCACTACTCAACGGATGATGAATATCCATCAGGATAGAAGAAATAAATGAGTTTAGAATGGAGACTATTGTAGACTCTGTGCATATTGATGATAATTTAGGCACAGAAGTTTCAACAGTCTCAGAAAGAAATGGCAAGTGAGCCAACAAATCATCTAAAAGATGATGCTCACTTGCTTGGATTTTTGGCTTCTCCAGGAGAGTTAAAGATGGAGAATTTGGAAGTGATGTATTTATCATGTCAATATCCAGTGAGTGTGTGGGAGAATTTGGTGTATTAGGTGCTTCAATTATGAGAGATTTTAGTCGTGACTCCATATTTATTGGAGCCACATCAATCTGACTTTGAGATGGTGCAGTGACTGGGTCTTTAGCACCAATTTACACTGTGTGTGTGCCCTGTGCATCCTAAAGGGTTTTTGATCTTTTTTTTCTAGCATAAGTTTGTGGTGAGCTAGTGTCCCTACCTCTTTTGTCATGTGCTCCTGGTTGGGAGCTTGTTTCAATAGTGACATCCTTTTGGGAGGATGAAACTAGTAATGAGCTTATTTCCTTATTAACAACCACAGTTTGTTGGGAAAATGTGGTGTGGCTAGGTTTGGGTACTCTCTTCTCACCAGCCTTATCCTTAGGGTTTCTTTGATTTTCACCCTGTCCCTCACCTTTCTCACCCACCTTCATACTCCTCTCTTTTTGTTTAGTGGATTTTGTAACTGGTTTCTTTTGAAAGAAACCAGGGGGGGCTTTCTTAGATTTGGGTTTTGAAATTTTTGATTTAGTAGCTTGGGTAGGCATCTGTTTGGTCATTATAACAGATGTCATGGCTACATTTGAAGGCAAAGAAATGTGTGAGGTTGGAAGAGTGGAGATAGTAGAAATGACCTCACTTACCTGAGGTCCATCCATTACTGGAAAATAGAAGAGGGGCACCTCTTTGTGGTGGTCTGCTCTATTAAGATCTGCAATTATTCTTCTCTCTTGAACCCAATAATTCATCTTGTTGGTTGGGTTCTCAATCACAATATTCTCAATGAGATGGTTAGCAAGCATCATGAAAAATCTAGCATATTAGACACTTTTACCTCTCTTATTGAATTCTCCTAACTTAAAGCCTAACTCAAACAAAACTAAGTCACTGAAATTAAAGTACTTATCAGTAACTAGCATGTAAAGCATGTTAAGCATGGATATGTTAATAGAATCAAAGTTGCTAATTTTACCTGAAAACACTTTAGTTACCACATCACACAGATAACTCCATTCTTTCCTAAGACCCAACCTTCTAATTTCACTTAATTTAGAGGTAGTGAGTGCATAGCCTATGGAATTAAGCATGTCAACTATATCAGTGTCTGTGTGTGGAGCAGTAACAGTATTATTAGGAATTCTAAAGCATGCTTTGACAATATCACTGTTAATGCAAAACTGTTTACCTTTAAGAGTGAATGTGATGGTCTCCTCTAGAACCTCACAGTAGATGGTGGGAGATTCCAACATAACATAGTTAAGTTTGCAGCCTTTCACAAAATCCATCATTTTGTGGTAACTTCCAGACTGTGGAATCTCCTTGTTCACTAGAGCTGTGAAATTGTTCTTCTCATACATGTACCCAGTTTGAGACACGATTTTGATGACTGGTGCCATTGTTAGAGATTGAAATTTGCAGAGAGAGAGAGAGTGATTATTTTTGAGGAAGAAAGAAGTTAGAGTAATTGAATATTGAGAATGATAAAAGAATAGAATAAAAATGAATTTAGCTTTTATACTATTCTCAGAAATAAACTAACAAAAATAATAAATTAAAATAAAGTGACCAATAAAAATTGCCCAAAATAGCCGTTAAAAATAAACAAACTGTAAAAATTCTGTCACTTATCCGTCGTGTCATGCTTACAAACTGTAAGTATACTCGATGGATAATATTCAGAGTTTTAACGGCTAGGATTGAGGCAATTCGACGGATGAGGATAAATCAGTTATCCGTCGAGTTATTAAATATTCCAGAAAAATAATTGATTTTAGTAACAATTAATATACCGACGGATGATCAAACTCGATGGATAATGAGCATCCGTCGGGATGTAAATTTTGACTTAGCTAAAATTTCATCCAAAGTAGAAAAATTAATTAAATTTCTGGCTTCATAACAACTTGCAAAATATATGAAATGATTCAAGAATAATTAAGCATACCTAACTCACTTACCAACCTTGAAAAGGTGGATTCATCAAGTAGCTTGGTAAATATGTCTGCAAGGTGCTTTTCACTAGGAACAAAACGAAGTTCCACAGTACCATTCATCACATGTTCCCTTATGAAGTGGTACTTGATGTCTATGTACTTTGTTCTTGAATACTGCACTGGATTTTTAGTGATGGCAATTGCACTTGTGTTGTCACAGAATATAGGAATTCTTTCCACTTCAGACCATAGTCTAGCAATTGGTTTTTCATCCACAAAATCCGTGCACAGCAACTGCCAGCAGCAATATATTCAGCTTCTACTGTAGAAGTAGAAACTGAATTTTGCTTTTTACTGAACCAGGACTATAACGACTCGCGTATTTTTGAATTATTTAAATATGTAATTGTGGAAGTATTAAATAAATAAAGTATGTGTATACTTTTATCAGTCGATGTTATTTTTTTATTATGTATGTGTGATTTATGGTGTACCGGGTTGTCCTCGTAATTAATTATGAAATTGTATTGAATTGTTTTCACTTTTAAAATTGGATTTAATACAAATTTATTTGTATAAATATGCGGGTTGTCTCTAAAGTTAATTTTATGGTTTTATAATTACAATAATTATTTTTAGGATTTTATAAAATTTAGAAATCAATATTTTATCAATTATTTAGCCCTGAATGATTTTCTGATTTCATTTATTTGTAAAATCTGTATTTAATTATACAATTCTTCAAAAATTATGAAACTCATATTTATTTAAGTTTAGAATATTCCGAGAATTTTAAAATTATTTTGGAAATTTTTTGAGAGTAATTTCACCCGCGCGTTGATTTGTTTAATTGATAAAATCGGGTATAAATTGCATTTCAAAAATTGTTTTAAAATTATGAAAATTACGTTTTTACTTACTTCGGGATATTTCTAACATTTTAAGACTATTTTGATAATTTTCCGAGATTATTTTTGTGCAACTTGGTTCGTTAAATTGCAAGTGCGGGTTGAGAAGTCGGGCGAGCAAAACACGTGTTTAATTTTTATAAACCTTAACAAAACGTGGCAGTCTTATAGTTTAGGTTCATTGGTGTTAATAATAATAATAAAAATAAAATCAAGGAGATGAACACAAAAAAATGTTCACATTTTTCTCTCATTCCTCTCTTGACTCAATCGATCACTGGCTTGATTTCTCTGATATCTCCCTAATTCCTCCCCATTTATAACCCATGTTCCTCCTCTTTTTTCTGTTACTTCTGCGCCCGTGTCTCTGGTAAGCCGTCGTCGCCGCCGGGATTCCGGTTGGTTGTGGCTGTTCCCGTTTTGGCCTTTGTTTTGCTTGTATTCATATATATACATATACCTGTACGTATGTATATGTTTGGGTATGATGTTGTCTTGGTGTTGTACCTAGTTTCTGCTGCCGCCTGTCTTCTTTTTCGTTACCGCCGTTATTTTTCCGGCGAGGTGACCTCAGGTTATGGGCGGCGCATGTATACTCCTGTTCCTGTTGCTTGTCCGATTGGTTTTGTTGCATTTTTTTATATATATATAAATTCCACAGGAATTATTTGATTAAAGAAAAATTCTGTGAAATAAATAATTACGTGTAGGTGGAATTTTATTTAATCGGTAAAACTCGTAGAGGACACCCGAAATAATTGGGCACCGACGAACTTTGCTGCGTCAACATTGATTCTCAATTTGTTGACGGTGGACTGTGATGTTTATTTTGAGTCCTAAAATTTTAAAATATTAATTTAGTTCATAAAGTTATTTTCAAAATGAAAAATATCTATCAGGTATATAAAGATTGTATCGAGATTTGGTTGCGTAAGTGATTGCGGTTGTTGTTGAATGGTTTGGATTAGAAATAGTGGTTGTTGGATTAGTTGTTTGGATTGATTGATTATTGTGATTGATGTCAGATTGCATCGACAGGTTAGCCGATACGTAAAGGAAGTGTTGCCCGATTTCCGGGAAATCGAACTACGGAAATACGGGAGCAAATTCGGTAATTATCTGGACATCGAGCGAGTATAAGTAAATACATATACATATGTTTTATACGAAACCTGATTGTATGTTATAGTGAAACGATTTGCCAAAATCAATAACCCTAATTTCATACAATGACGAGTATACGTATTTTCTGAAAATGAACACCGAATCGATTTTCGAGAACGTGAACCCTAACTGATGCCTGTATTACAATAATATATGTGTTACGAGTCGCGATTTGTTAACGCACGGGTAAATTGTTAGCGAGGATATGTCAAGCATAATCGAAAGTATAAATTAGGGTATTTCGACTCTGTAGGTTCTATTCGGAAGGCCCGAGAATTGGCATTGGGCGAAAGATAGTTTGGTGGTTAGTCGAAAAGCTTAGTAAGGTTCCAATCGAAGGACTTAAGTGTTGAGGTCGAATTCAGGGTGAACTATTGGATAGACAATAAAGCTTGAGTATTCGAGTCGGTTCGAAGTCAATTAATAATAATTGTAAAGCTCTGCAAGACAAGTACTTCTGAACCTTTCTCGAGATATATTGCAAATATTTTTACTTTCTCTCGTGACATATTGTTAATATTCAAAATTGCTCTGTTTTATATTGCGAGTACTTTGAACCATACAGTCTTGAACCCAGATCACATTATTTGATCTTTGAGCCGTAAGCCTTATTCTTTGTAGACCACACCTTGTTCATTTCCAAATACTAAACCACACAAATATGATATTACTCTCCAAATACATAACAACAAAACACCAAACACTGGAACCGAATTGTTTGAACATACAGAAACTTTTATACCCAACTCATTCTTTGTAACATCAAAGAACTAAACCTTGAAAAAATCACTGGTCATCTACTACCTGATTCTCTTACAGGCTGGAGGCCATTTCTTTTTCATACTCTGATATACCCTCGTGGTACCCATGAATTGCACCATGCTCTTATGCAAATGTTTTATATGTAAATGTGTTATTACTGTTGATTATGAACTTATTTCATTGAGTTATATTATTTATCATACTGAACTGCTTTAGAATTGGATAGTTTTCTTTATGTGGACCAGATTCGTGGTCATACCAAATTCATGGTCGAATTAGGCCAATGTATGCCTTGGATCTAGTTTATAGAGAAGAGCCATGTGCCTTGCTCGGGGTTAGTGCGTGACTGATCATCAGCCTAACCTTGGTTTTAAAATTTAAAAATGAATATCCAATTCTAATGATTGTTTAACAAGAAATTTGATTCTTCTGAATCATCCCATTTGAACATTGTTTAACCTCAGTTATCATTATTACGACTTGATGAGCTAGTTAACTCACTCTTGCGAATATTTTTATGTATTCTACAGTTAAAAAGGATATGGTTGATAGCGAGGTTTCCTCAGCCCAGTGTACGTGCTAGGATTCCAGATTGAGTTGGATTAAGCTTGCAGGAGCTTTATATGGTAGTGAGTTAGCAAGATTGTGCGAATGATTTCATTACCAGTTGTAAATTAAATTAGTTGGGATTTGGTACTTTGTAATAAAAGTTAAGGTTGTGTCTTGTTTTCATACTTTAACCTGTTGCGATCCATGGTTGTGTAAAGCAGGGTCATTGCAAATTATATTTCATATACAGGTTTATATATTGTGTGTGTTGTGGAACCAAAACTTTCGACCCGAGTTTGGAGGGTGCCATAGGTTGGTATTAGAGCTACAGGTTATAAGTCACTGAAACAAGCCTAGATTATCGGGATTGGGTAGAGGGTTAGGATTAGGAATAGGAAATAGAAAGATAAGACGTCGTGAGGTTGAGTGCGACCATTTAGTAGGTTTTCGGTATGATTAGTGGTGCGATTCGAGATTCTTAGCTTGCGACGTGATTTCCAGGTAACGGCAATGGTAGATCTTATTTTCCCTGTATCATCTGATCATTTGGAGCCTTCCATTCGAGGATCGTTATCTTTACTCAGATTTGAATTGCACATTATTCTTCCACCAGTATTAACTGAATTACCTCCTGTTATAACAGATGCACTCCTTCAAGCTATTATACGTTATTCTACCCCCTTCTGGTATAAGACCCACCTATTTAAGAACCTTCATTTGCTTATTCTTGTTCTACTGGACATTTAACTATAATTATATCTTTTCAGTTTACTCTACACAATGTTCTGTACCCCTAGTTTAAAACCTGTCTTATGGAGCAACAGTATCTACGAGGATGGATTCGAGAGCTACAGTAAATGGTGAGTGCATGAGCTATTAATAAAGGTGAGAAGGAGTTGAGAAATAGAATTTATGTGTTCTGGACGGTAGCTGCTACCAGGTTAAAAGAAGCCATTAGTGACTAGGCCACCCATTACTAGCTTGTGGAATGGATTAGATGAGTTTAGAAAGAGAATTAGAAAAGAGTATGGATCTAGAACTTTCTTGAAGTTAGATAATAGTGTTATGATGATGTGATATATTTATAGTAACAATGTGATGTGACATCAGGTGACTTGTTGACTGTTGGATAGCCTGTTCTACTTAACGACTGCAAAGATGATGACGGAAGTATTACCAGTATGGAAGCTTTGATGTGAAGCTACGAATAAGATAACCAGCAACGACAACTGAAGTTTTCATCAATTAAGGAAGGCAAATGGACCCAATAAAGGAGAGAAGGTAGATTGAGGTGAATGGACCTTTATGTGATTGTTTTCTTAAACTGGTACTTTGTTATAGGTAAGGAGGACAATAACCAACTCATATAGTAATGACGACAGATGTGCGATTTTCAAAATTTTTTAACAAGTTTTCGAAAAAGATTTTCTTTTATAAAATTTCTAAAAGCCTTTTTGAATAAAATAAGTTTTAAAAGTTGGTTATCAAGTCACTACTTGAGTTTCTTGTTTGTTATAAGACCAGATTACTTAGAAAGTACGTGTTCTAGAAATTAGTATGGTTGATTCCGAGGGCCAAGTGGACCCGCTATTACGAAGGAGTTTTGATTAATCCTAACAGCAGAATGCGAATCTTGTTTGAAGAGATTAACAACGGAACCAGAGTACGGAGAAGCTATTCATCTAGTTGCAAAGACCATTAAAGTTTAAGGAATTTATTGATTTAAAAGGAGCCTAGGCATGATCGAAGAAGATTGGGAAGATTTCCAGACTTTTCTAAAGGAAGGACATTATTAACCAAAGAATCGTCACTTTAAGTGGCATAGATAAAACTTGAAGTTATCCGATAAGAGCGCCACGATGATCGAATTGTTAAAATAATATACGTGTAGGTGCGATGTTAAAGACGCCAGACTTAACAAGTAAGAATCTATCATAATTCTTAATTTGCGAAGGCATTTCAACGTACTTTCTAAAGTTGTTATATGATACAATTGGGATATGATCGAACAAGCTCGAAAGATGAATACAAGTAAAATGTGGATGGTGACTAATGGTATCATTCTTTTCTCCAATATTACCGCGTATATTCCTTTTTGATTCCTAAATACGTATGAACTTCTTTTCTTAATAAATTCTTTACGATGATATCGAAAAAGAGGATATTGCATTCCTTTAAAATTTAATTTTTCCCCTCAAGTTTTGTTCACTGATTGGGACAACCAGTATGATGGTGAGACGCCTTGTCGGGATGTCGAAGAGTCGGATGGGACGCTACCTAATCATGTTCTGTATGCCATATGGTATGAAAGACTGACCATCTTAAGTACCAATGTGGTTGTCTCATTCATATTCAAATCACTACTTCTTCTTTCTTTTCAACTCTAAGTTTATTAAATTGCGAATCCTTCTAGTTGTTTCATTGTACTGTCGTTCTTTGCAAAAGTTTTTCAAACAAAAATCAACGTCAACTGAACCAACCAGGAAAAAGTTCCATCTCCCTCTCACCCATGCAAAGAAAATAAGGGCATATGGCAAGGATTGCAAATCACTAGCTCCAGTCAGGGATGCACTAAGAATCAAGGGAATCTACTCCAATAAGGAATACGTCTCCAAGGACGAGAGTTTATGATTTGTCTGTGAAATATGTTATTCCGAATACGGACGTGATGACGTGAATGATTATTGTGAATACCTTATGCGTTAAAGTATTAAAAGATGTGGGAGAAATTTGATTGTTTATTTCTCATGATTTTGTTGATGAGATGAAATACCCTGTTGAATTGATAAGATAATGACTAAAGGGCTAGCAAATCACGAACGTATAATTGTTGAATAAGTGAGTGCCCATATTGGAATTGAGGTTTCTGGAAATAAGTTTATGAGGATTTGATATCATTTAAGATAGGATAATTTAACATTATTCTAGGAAATGGACTAACTACTTAAGTGCGATGCCCAGATAGACTGTCGTGATGAAAAGATAATTCTGAAGACACTAACTAAGAATACGATGAGGTATAAAGGAATGACAGTAATTGGCTTTTCTTTGGATATGATGGTTTGACATTTTTCCACAGAAGATTCTTTATATCAGCTACTTCCATTTTGTCTAAATCAACTTGAGCAGTGTTAGAGGTTGACTTGATGACTTTATCAGAACTTGCTGTTTCAGTTATAGGTTGTTGTTCTTCACTCTGAACAACTTGAGCCTTGTCAGAGGTTGTCTTTCATTCTTCAGAAATCTTCTTTCTTTTCAGAGTTTGAACATTTGTATGTTCAGCAAGAATATCATCAGTAACTTGAACCATTTTGCACACAGGTTTTATCAGAATTTGAGGAATTTTCATCTCCTGTGGCTTGATTGGTTCATCAACTTTTCCCTTCCCTTTGTCTTTGGGATCAATCTCAGATTGTGATCTTGTTTTGGGCTTTGATGCCTCAGTTTGTAACTTCTCCTTGATCACAATGCCTTTTACCTTAGGCCTTGGAGGTTTCTTTGCAACAGAAGCTTTCGGCTTTAGATTTGTCTTTTCAGCTTTACATCTATCTTCTTCCTCCATGAGATTTTCTAAATCCATTCCTGGATTATGCTTCAGAAATAATCTTCTAGCAATTTCCACATCAAGTGTCTGAATCTTGGGATCCTTGTAGTAGACAATAGTCTGCTTTCCCTTGAGCTTTAGAGTTTGCATGAACTTTTGAGAATCTTGACTTCCACCTTATATCAGAACATCAGGCTTTGTCATAAGACTTTGTTCATCAGAACTTGATATCAGATTTTCAGTTTCAGTACTTGCTATCAGATTTTGAGTTTGAGCAGCTTCAGAATTTGTCTTCTTTTGAGTAGAAGATTTGCTTGCTTCAGTAATTAGTTTCCTTAAAGAAACCTTGCTGCTTTGCCCTTTACTTTGAAATTGACCTCTACCCTTGCTAGGGTTTCCCTGATCATCAGCTTCATCATCTTTCTTCTTCAATATTTGATCATTAGAGCATTTTGACTTAACTATCTTCTCCCCCTTTTTGGCATCATCTGATAATAGGAGTGAGAAAAGAAGTTCCACTGAAGATTGAATAACATTCAATTGAGCTTGTTGAGAAGCTTGATTAGCCAGGACCTCAGAGATTTGGGCATGTTGCCTCTCTTGAGCTTTCTCAATTGCTTCTACTTTCTCAGAAATAGGTCTGATAAACCTTTTTTTGTCAAGCTTGGTCTCTATATCTAGCTTTTCATCTTTTTCAAAAGCTTATCAACCTTTTCTTGAGTTTGTGAGTGTAGATCTTGAAGATTCTTGGTAGATAGAGCAGTGATCTTGAGCTGTGTCTTGATATCAGAATTTATCACAAGCTCATCAGCTTTAGCAATGTGCTCTGTCAGAACATTAGAGCTTGGAATGAAATCAGAATTCATTCCACTTCTTGGTCCACTCTACTCCTCTATGAGTTTCATCCCAAGGTACAGGAGCATCCAGTTCAACAAATTTCTTGACCAATGCTTCCTTTCCAAGTACAGGAGCTAGAGTATGTACTGAGACACTATCTCCAAAGCTTGATGAAGACTCATTATCCTCTGATAACACAACAGTGTGTGAGGCTATAGGAGTTTCTGATTTATCTTCATCTAAATTCTGATCTTCAGGTTCTTGATCCAGAATTGGTGTAGATGGTATCTCAACATCAGCATTTAAGATTGGAGAATGAGTTGGAGATGTCTCAGCTGCTGTAGGAGCTTCCAAATACAGAATAGTAGGAGTGTGCAGCCTGTTGATATCAATTTCAGGACTTAAGCCTGAATCTTCAACTATAATATCTTCATGAAGAGGAGAGACTGGAGGTGTAACCACTGTATCCTGAACATTGTCTTTGACTTTAGCTGGAGGTGGCAGAGATTCAATGATAATTGGCTCTTTTGAGATCAGAAATTCCTGATCTCCTTCCTCAGCTTCTTCAGTATCTTCTAATGGAGGCTTAGCAAAATGCCTTTTAGCCTTCATTTTCTTCAATCTCCTTGCCAATGAAGGAGTTGCTTTATCATGAGTACTTACTGTTCTTTTCCTCTTCAAAGTATCAGAACTTTGAACTTTAGCATTTATCTGTGGGGTTGACCCTGCAACTTCTGTTTCTGTCTGAAATACCAGAGTTTCAGCTTCAACTGTCATAGGTCCTGATACATGAACCTGTGCTTCCTCTTCACTATCAGATTTATCCCTGAAAATCATTTTCCTTCTCTTTTGTGGAGGCTGAGGGACAAACTTTGTCCTCTTTGGCCTGGAAGGTGAAGGTCTGATAGTATGTGCTGATGATTGAGGTTGAGATGACTGCGTTGGTTTGAAATATGTCCTGATGGTAGGTTGTGGTTGTGGTTGAGAAGTTGTTGGTTGTGTAGTGGTTGAAGGTTCTGATGGAATGCTTGTCGAACTATGGCCAAAGTCACCATATGGGAATCTTCCCCTGTTGTAAATACAATACTTGGAGACCCATTGGCACCACCATCATCATACACGCCTGACCTCCAGAACTCCAGCACTTGAGTTCTTGAGAATGTGTCTGGTTGGGTCAGTGCATAACCTATCTCAGAGTTAGCGAGAAAGTCCTGAACGAAATAAAGATCTGATGGGGCTTCACTCTTGCTAAGAATAGTCAAGTAATTGTTGGGGACAAACTTCGCTCCATTGAAAATAATATCTTTTGGTGCCATTTCTGTAAGAAATAAGTGAGAAAATATATTGTGCACAAGGTGTTTGATAAAAGTCCTGTATGAAAAAGCTTCAGAGAATATTAGAGAGAGAGAGAGAGAGAATAAGAGAGATTAAGAATAAAAAAGTAGGTAAAATATTAGAAAATCTTTTAACTCCCATATATATACTCTCTCCACTCAACAGTCCTTTTTAGAAGTAAAACTGACACTTGTACACCTGTCATCCAGTAAATAGTTAAAGCAGAGTTAGTGAGCACGAGAAATAAGCAATAATTAACGTGCACATGTAGTTTTTCAAGACAAACACGTTTACCACTAACCCAAATGATTATGACTGTTTTTATCTCACCTAATTATATTCTGATTAAATATGACCGTTTCAGTATTTACCACAAATAAGTCAAGTGGAAATTAATGCCACGTAAGCATCAGAGTTTCCATCAAGATTTAATATCAGAACTTGACTTTTATCAGATTTTAACAGTCATCAGAACATGGCTTCTGTACTTAAAAAGTGAATGTTTGTATCTGTGATCCTTCATACAAATACTGACTTGTTTCTTCAGAGTTTAATCATCAGAACTTCCATCAGAACTTGTCCTCAGAATTTATGCAAATGACACTTAACTGTTTGTCAAATACAACTTAATCACCACAGTAATTTTCATCATTCATATGGAGTGAGAGTGTGTGCATTAGCAAAATATCAGATAAAGATTAAAGTCTGATATACTTCAGTACATCTTAGAAATAAGGTATAACTAAGAAAAGTGCTTAAAATATGTCATTAATAATGAAGTCTACTATAGGATAAATTTGTGCGTGAGTTCACCTCAACTGTTTGTGCTCATTTTATGCATCTTTTGAAATTTCTTTTTACAGTGGCTTCTCAGTGTAAGTGAGTCACAACTTCTTATCATAATTTATGCTATTATCAGAGTATTTCTCCAGTAATCAGAGAATGTGAAAAGTCACTAAGAAAATTTTATTTGCTTTTCTAATGCATATTACTTAATACCATCAATGCACTTGGGTCTTCCCTTCCACATATTTACTCTAGATCTCAAAGGAGTACCTGACTTTAATATTCTGCTTCTGCAGTTGATGTGGAAATTGATTTCTGTTTCTTGCTAAACCAAGAAACTAATCTGCCTCCAAGAAATTGGTAGCTTCCACTTGTGCTTTTCCTGTCTATTTTGCATCCTGCTAAATCTGCATCTGAGTAACCTATTAGCTTAAAGTCTGACTCTATAGGATACCACAATCCTAGATCAGCTGTACCCTTAAGTTACTTGAAAATTCTTTTCACAGCTATTAGATGAGGTTCTCTTGGATCAGCCTGGAATCTTGCACAAAGACAGGTAGCATACATGCATGATATCAGGTCTACTAGCAGTTAAATAGAGTAATGAGCCAATCATACCTATGTAGTTAGTAATATCTACTGATGATCCAGTATCTTTATCTAACTTGGTTGCAGTGGCCATGGGAGTGGATGCAGTTGAACAGTCTTGCATTCCAAATTTCTTCAATAAATTTCTAGTGTACTTGGATTGACAGATAAAAGTACCTTCTTCATTTTGCGTGACTTGAAGTCCCAGAAAATAGCTAAGTTCTCCTATCATACTCATTTGATATCTTGACTGCATTAGCTTTGCAAACCTTTCATAGAGTTTGGCATTTGTAGAACCAAATATGATATCATCAACATATATCTGTACCAAATGTAAGTCCTTTCCATGGTTGAGGTAGAATAAAGTCTTATCAATTGTACCTCTATGAAATCCACTTTCCAGAAGGAATTGAGCTAAAGTCTCATACCATGCTCTTGTAGCTTTCTTAAGGCCATAAAGTGCTTTATCAAGCCTGTAGACATGATTTGGAAATTTTGAAACTACAAAGCCTGGAGGTTGTTCAACATACACCTCTTCCTCCAATTCTCCATTGAGAAAAACACTTTTTACATCCATTTGAAAGACTTTAAACTTTTTGTGAGCAGCATAAGCTAAAAAGATTCTTATGGCTTCAAATCTAGCAACTGGTGCAAATGTTTCATCATAATCAATACCCTCCTGTTGAGAGTCGCCTTTAGCAACCAACCTTACTTTGTTCTTTGTAATTATGCCATCACTGTCAGTTTTGTTTCTGAACATCCATTTTGTGCTAATAACTGATCTGTTCTTTGGTCTTCGCACTAGGGTCCAAACTTTAATTCTTTCAAATTCATTTAACTCTTCCTGTATTGCTTGCACCCAATCAGCATCTTGAAGAGCTTCTTCCACTTTCTTTGGTTCAGTCTGAGATAGAAAAGAATGATAGAGACATTCATTTGATGTTGCAGTTCTAGTTCTGACACCTGCTTCAGAATCTCGAATTATTAAGTCAGGTGTATGTGATTTGGTCCACTTCCTTGCAGATGGAATGTCTTCAGCTGTGTACTCACCTTTCTCCTTTGGTATGGTCTTTACTGGTTGATCAGCTACTACAACAGAGAGCTTGGTAGGCTTATGTGGTCCTTCATTAATTTTGTCAAGGTATTCTGGATCTGTACCTTCCAGAAACATAGCCATCTTCACTTTCCATATGGGATACTCAGAAGGTCTCAGTATGGGAACCCTAATAGTCTCATATCGGCTGTGGGTTTGAGTCTTTTAATTTTCTTCAGTTTTGGTGAGCTTGGTTGGAGTTTGTGCTTCTTCAGACATGATTGTTTGGATCTTTACTGTATGTGTGTTAATAGAAAAGCCCTGATACCAATTGTTAGGTCACACAACACTGTAGAAGGGGGTTGAATACAGTATTTTCACAATCAAATCGATTTAACAGAAGTATGTAACAAAGATCAAGTATATTGAATAAACTCTGTTACAATAAGAACTGTTGTTCTCTCTCAGTGATGAACAAATATCACTAAGAGCTGCTAGGTTACAATATATAATTTTCTCGATAATGATAACACATATAGTGTAAACCCTAAGTCTGTGTTTATATAGTACACAGTTACAAGATAACTTCTAATTGATATGGAATACAATTATGTCTCCTAAAATATATCAATCAGATATCTTCTACAAGTCTTCTAGTCCTCTAACTCTTTCCATGCATGTCTTCTTTTGTTTTAGTCTCGATCTTCTACTGTAAATCAGCTTCCTTCCTTATATGAAAGTCTTCCCGCACTTAAGTTCTGATATGACCTTAAGTTCTGATATTAAGTTCTGACTTCCAGTAAGTCCTGATTTCAGTAAGTCCTGATTTCAGTAAGTCCTGATTTGTCCTGTTGTTAAGTTCTGAAAACCAAACACAAATCATATTAGACATGACATCTCAAATATATCTAACATAATTGGTAAAACTCGTAGAGGACACCCGAAATAATCGGGCACCGACGAACTTTGTCGCCGTCAATAGTGATTCTCGATGAGTTGATGATGGACTGTGATGTTTATTTTGAGTCCTAAAATTTTAAAATGTTAATTTAGTTCATAAAGTTATTTTCAAAACAAAAAATATCTATCAGGTATATAAAGATTGTATCGAGATTTGGTTGCGTAAGTGATTGCGGTTGTTGTTGAATGGTTTGGATTAGAAATGGTGGTTGTTGGATTAGTTGTTTAGATTGATTGATTATTGTGATTGATGTCGGATTGCTTCGATGGATTAGCTGATAAGTAAAGGAAGTGTTGCCCGATTTTCAGGAAATCGAACTACGGAAATACGGGAGCGTATCCGGTAATTATCGGGACGTCGAGTGAGTATAAGTAAATATATATATGTATGTTTTATACGAAACCTGATTGTATGTTATAGTGAAACGTTTTGCCAAAACCAATAACCCTAATTTCATACAATGACGAGTATACGTATTTTCTGAAAATGAACACCGAATCGATTTTCGAGAACGTGAACCCTAACTGATGCCTATATTATAATAATGTATGTGTTACGAGTCGGGTTTTGTTAACACACGGGTAAATTGTTAGCGAGGATATGTCAAGCATAATCGAAAGTCTAAATTAGGGTATTTCGACTCTGTAGTTCTAGTCGGAAGGACTGAGAATTGGCATTGGGCGAAAGATAGTTTGGTGGTTAGTCGAAAAGCTCAGTAAGGTTCCAATCGAAGGACTGAAGTGTTGAGGTCGAATCCATGGTGAACTAGTGGATAGACAATAAAGCTTGAGTATTCGAGTTGGTTCGAAGTCAATTAATAATAATTGTAAAGCTCTGCAAGGCAAGTACTTCTAAACCTTTCTCGAGATATATTGCAAATATTTTTACATTCTCTCGTGACATATTGTTAATATTCAAAATAGCTCTATTTTATATTGCGAGTACTTTGAACCATACAGTCTTGAACCCAGATCACATTATTTGATCTTTGAGCCCTAAGCCTTATTCTTTATAGACCATACCTTATTGATTTACAAATACTAAACCACACAAATATGATACTACTCTCCAAATACATAACCACAAAATACTGGAACCGAATTGTTTGAAGATACAGAAACTTTTATACACAACCATTCTTTGTAACATCAAAGAACTAAACCTTGAAAAAATCATTGGTCATCTACTACCTGATTCTCTTACAGGCTGGAGGCCATTTCTTTTGCGTAATCTGATTTACCCTCGTGGTACCCATAAATTGCACCATGCTCTTATGCAAATGTTTTATATGCAAATGTGTTATTACTGTTGATTATGAACTTATTTCATTGAGTTATATTGTTTATCATACTGAACTTCTTTGGAATTGGATAGTTTTCTTTATGTGGACCAGATTCGTGGTCAGACCAGATTCATGGTCGAATTAGGCCAATGTGTGCCTTGGATCCAGTTTATAGAACAGAGCCGTGTGCCTTGCTCGGGGTTAGTACGTGACTGATCAGCAACCTAACCTTGGTTTTAAAATTTAAAAATGAATATCCAATTTTAATAATTGTTTAACAAGAAATTTGATTCTTCTGAATCATCCCATTTGAACATTGTTTAACCTCAGTTATCATTATTATGACTTGCTGACCTAGTCAGCTCACTCTTGCGAATCTTTTTATGTATTCTACAGTTAAAAAAGATATGGTTGATAGCGAGGTTTCCTCAGCCCAGTGTACTAGCTAGGATTCTAGATTGAGTTGGATCAAGCTTGCAGGAGCTTTATATGGTAGTGAGTTAGCAAGATTGTGCGAATGATTTCATTACCAGTTGTAAATTAAATTAGTTGGGATTTGGTACGTTGTAATAAAAGTTACGGTTGTGGCTTATTTTTCTACTTTAACTTGTTGCGATCCATGGTTGTATAAAGCAGGGTCATTGCAAATAATATTTCATATACAGGTTTATATATTTTATGTGTTGTGGACCCCAAACTTCCGACCCGGTTTTGGAGGGTTCCACAAGGACACTAACTTGTTTCCTAGAAATTGACAGGTTCCTGTTGTACTTTTTTCTTTCAATTCTACAACCTGCATAATCTGCATCTGAATAACCAGTTAGATCAAAACCAGAATCTCTAGTATACCAAATGCCAAGTTTTAGTGTACCTTTGAGATATCTGAAAGTTCTCTTAATAGCAATTAAGTGAGATTCTCTAGGATTAGCTTGAAATCTAGCACAGAGACATGTAGCAAACATTACATCTGTCCTACTAGATGTTAAGTATATAAGTGAGCCAACCATGCCTCTATAACTTGAAATATCCACAGACTTTTCAATAGTGTTAATTCAAGTTTAGTTGCAGTGGCCATGAGAGTTTTTGCAGATGTGCAATCCATTAGCTCAAACTTCTTTAAAAGATCATAAATGTATTTTGTTTGACTAATAAATATTCCATCACTAACTTGCTTAACTTGTAAACCAAGAAAGTAAGTTAGTTCTCCCATCATGCTCATTTCATACTTACTTTGCATTAATTTGGCAAACTTTTTGCAAAGTTTTTCATCTGTAGAGCCAAATATAATATCATCTACATAAATTTGAACAAGTATGCTAGAGCCATTAACATTTCTAAAGAATTAAGTTTTGTGTACAGTACCTCTAGTGAAGTGATTCTCTAAAAAAAACTTTGACAAAGTGTCGTACCAAGCTCTAGGTGCTTGCTTCAATCCATAAAGTGCTTTCAGAAGATAATATACATGATTAGGAAAATTTGGATCTTCAAAACTAGGGGGCTGACTGACATAGACTTCCTCCTCCAAATCTCCATTCAGAAAAGCACTTTTGACATCCATTTGATAGACTTTGAAATTGGCATGAGCTGCATAAGCTAGGAAGATTCTGATAGCTTCTAGTCTTGCAACAGGAGCAAAGGTCTCATCAAAATCAATTCCTTCTTGTTGACAATAGCCCTTGGCAACCAATCTAGTTTTGTTCCTTATAACTATGCCATTTTCATCCATCTTGTTCCTGAATACCCACTTGGTGTCAATTAATTTCTTTCCTTTAGGCTTGGGTACCAGCTTCCATACATTGTTCCTTTAAAATTGGTTTAGCTCTTCCTGCATAGCTAAAATCCAATCAGGACCCAACAGAGCTTCTTCTACCTTCTTTGGTTCTTCCTTAAAAAGGAAGCTGTTATATAGACATTCTTCTTGAGTTTCTTTCCTTGTTTGAACTCTAGAAGATGCATCACCAATAATTAGCTCATAGGGGTGATCTCTTGTCCATTTTCTCTTTTGAGGTAGATTTGCTCTAGATGAAGAGGCCTCATTGTTGTCTTGATGTGTGACTGAGTTTTAATTAAGAGAAACTCCCCCTAAGTTTGTGAATCTTTGATTTGAGAAAGGAGAACTTTCTGTAGGTGATCTATTCTGACTTTCAGCTTTTCTTAATGTTTCGACGGATGATTCACTTTGAGTCCCGACGGATGAAGCTGATTGTCTCCCGACGGATAAGGCAGATTGTCTCCCGACGGATGAATCATTTTGTAACTCGATGTAAGTTTAGTTATGAGCTTCATCAGTTGTAGATTTTTCTGCATTATCCTTAGTAACTGTTTCTTGATCACTTTCATCATCACTGTCATCACTAACCATCTCAACATTATCAAACTTGAGGCTCTCATGGAAATCTCCATCTTATAGTCCTTCAATCTTTTTGTCATCAAACACAACATGTATTGATTCCACAACAATGTTGGTTCTGAGATTGTAGACTCTATATGCTTTTCCCACATCATATCCAATAAAAAGTCCTTCATCAGCTTTAACATCAAACTTCCTATGTTGATCAGTTTGATTCTTCAAGATATAACATTTGCAGCCAAAGACATGAAGAAAATTTAGAGTTGGTTTCCTGTTCTTGAATAATTGGTAGGGAGTCATGCACTTTGCTTGATTAACCAAAGAGATATTTTGAGTGTAGCAGGCAGTATTCACAGCTTAAGCCCAAAAATATGTTGGCAACTTTGATTCTTCAAGCATTGTCCTTGCAGCTTCAATAAGAGATCTGTTCTTTCTTTCCACTACTCTATTTTGTTGTGGAGTTCTTGCTGCAGAAAACTCATGCATAATCCCATTTTCTTCACAAAATGATCTCATCACAGAATTCTTGAACTCAGTTTTATTGTCACTCCTGATTCTTCTTACTTTAAAATCAGGATGATTGTTGACTTGCCTTATGCGATTGATGATGATTTCACTAGCTTCATCTTTAGACTTTAGGAAATGTGTCCACGAGAAGTTTGAGAAATCATCCACAATTACTAGGAAAAATCTTTTCCTTGAGATGGACATCACATTGACTGGTCCAAACAAATCCATGTGTAGCAATTGCAAAGGTTCTTCAATTATTGAATCAAGCTTCTTTCGGAATGATGCTTTAATTTGCTTTCCCTTTTGGCAAGCATCACACAGTCCATCTTTTGTAAATTCCACTTGAGGGATACCTCTAACTAGTTCTTTCTTGACAAGCTCATTTATGGTCTTGAAGTTTAGATGGGACAGCTTCTTGTGCCATAACCAACTTTCATCTTGACTTGCTTTACTGAGAAGACAAGTGACAGATTTTGCATTTGATGAGTTGAAGTCAACTGGATACACATTCCTTTTTCTCACTCCAGTGAGAACCACTTTGTTGCTTCTTTTGTTTGTCACAACACAGGCTGCTGAATTGAATGTTACATTGTTGCCCTTATCACAAAGTTGGCTGATACTTAACAGGTTATGCCTGAGACCATCCACTAGGGGAACTTCTTCAATGATGACATTGTCTTTTGAAATTAAGCCATATCTCACAGTAAAACCCTTGTTGTCATCTCCAAAAGTAATATTTGGGCCAGCTCTTTCCTTGAATCCAGTGAGCAGGGTAGAATCTCCAGTCATGTGCCTTGAGCACCCACTATCTAGATACCACATATTCTTTCTGTTTCCCTGCACACACAAAAATCAAATCAAGTTGATTTTGGTACCCAAGTTTCCTTGGGTTCTGCCTTGTTAGCTTTCTTCTTTGGTTTCTTAGGTTTAATCTCATTAGACTTGAGAATTTTTTATTCATCCTTAGTCATTTGATTTGGACCTTTGAAACCAGTCATATGAACAGAATTATCATGCATATTTTGATTAACAGGGAAAGGCATGCTATTTGCAAATATGTTATTCCAGTAAGGCATACTAAATGGCATTTGTGGCATACTATATGCAACATAATAAGGATTAGGTGCAAATGGCATAGTAGTAAATTGTGCATTCATATTTTGAGCAGACATAGCATTCATAGGCATGGCAAACATGGCATTCATGTTGGGAAAAGAAGGAGGTACAGTCATGGAAGTAGGCATGGCAATTTTGCAATTAATAGATAAATGATTAAAACTACCACACTTAACACAGATTTTTCTTGGAGCATATTTATCAGGTGTGTAGTTGTTATGTTTGTTAATTCCTACTTTCCCATTTCTGTTGTTATTCCTTTTAGTATCTATTTTAACCTCAATCATTTCTAACCAGTCATTCAATTGCTTGATAGACAGATAACCAACATTGACCTTCTTTTCCTTCCTGACTTGACTTGATTCTCTTGGAACTAAGTTCTTGGTGACATATCCATATTTCTCATTCAGCTTGGCTAGCTTGGCTTTGCTCACTGGTTTACTCACAGCCGACGGATGTGGCTCTCTTTCACTGGATGATTATCTGACGGATGACCTTCATCATCCGTCGAGTCCACATCTGTAGACAGCCCTTCAACCAAATTGGATTCCACCTTTGTTAGGTCCCAATTTGTTTGAAGAAGGGGGGGGTTGAATGCAAACAATACCGTTTAATCGAATAAAATGCGGAATAAAAATATGAAACAAAATTCAAGTTAAATAAAACTTTTATTAAACTTGAAAGGTGTTACAACTACGGTATCGGTTACAAGGGATTAATCTCAAATCAATTATTACAAATCTAGAATAAATTCGACATGAACTTTTTCTATTTTTGCAATTAAAAGATCAAATGCTAAATGCGATTTGAGATTAAGTTCTAGGGATTTTAATCCGCTAGATTAATACACAAGAACAAGATAAATAATTCTAGTGGATTGGATTTAACTTTTCAATCTAGAATTTTGATCTTGAATAAAGCAGATGAAAAATAAAATGTTGAGCCTTTGTTTTCTGCTGAGTTCTTGACTTGTGTTTTTTTGTTGAATTATTGCATGAATATCTTCTGCTGTGTTTTTGTTGTTTAAGTAAACAGAACAATCCAGTTTTCTCAGCAAGACTTTCGCCAAGACAATCAAATGAACTGGTATGACAATCCATTTGAACTGGTAGGACTTTCGGTGGGACTATCCTCTTAAACTAGCAAGACAATCCCAATAGCTAGCAAGACAATCAGAATGAACTAGCAAGACTTTCGGTATGACTATCAATTGTCATACCGATTGTCATAGTAGTTCAAATCACATTGTCTTACTGAATTATTAATAGATTTTAATCTAATAATAATTCTGAAAATCCTTAATAATAATTCTAAATTAATTAATCAATTAATTCAATTAATCAATAAATTAATCTTTGCAGATATAATTTATTTTCTTAGTTAAATTATTTGACTTAATTAATTAATAGAGAATTAATACTAATCTTGAGCAGCAACCATTCTTCTGAAAATCTTCTGAAAATTACTGTCAATTATGAATCAATTCCACCACTTCAATGTTGACACTCGATGTACTGTCTGGTTCATGAGTGACTAACTTCCGTGACGTTTCTTAAGCCTTGACCTTGATACTCTTGATTTTCTTCAGATTAAATCCTTGTAATTAATTGATACCCTGACGAGATCTCTGTCACTTGATTAAATCCACAATCTTGATTTATATCACTGAGGCTTGATCAATTTCTTGAGCTTCTTCCAGTGAATTAAGTCTTCAAGTCTGTAGATGAATAATGTTTCTTAACCCTTTGACAGATGTTACTTTGTGAGATCTCTCTGACGATAGATCCACTATTTACTTATTACATTCTTATTTGAGTTGAGTTATATCCTCGAATATACAAATAGGCTATGCCATATGCCTTTCAATCTCCCCCTATTTGTTTGTTAGACAATAACAACAAATACCTAGAGGATAACTCAACTAACAAATAAGAAAAAGATATAAATAGTAATGCAAAGTGAATAGCAGAAAAGTTCTGGATTATATTTAACATTTTCCAGATTCTAAAAGAAATTTACAAGTGAATACAAGATAGATGTTCCTCTAGCCTGAACATATAACTACATTAGACTATCTTGATTCATAAAGCTCTAATCATATTACATTGAGTTTTGAGCTAATTGACTTCAGTTGTCTTCTCTTCTGACTTCACCTTCTTCTAAATCTTGAAGCAACTCTTTGTCAAAGACACGATCCTTTTCTGAAGTGAAGCTTGCTGGTCTGACTGGTTGAACTCCAACTGACTTCAGCTTATTCTTGATCTGATTGTAACTTTTAATATTCTTTTCATAATAAGCTTGAATCAAATCAGCAGCTTGAGTCTTCAACATGGATGAGTATCCAGCAGTTCTTAAATGATGTTCCATCTAGACCAGATGCTTAGCTGAGTAGTCTTTAAGAGATTGTACATCTAGCAGACAGATTTGAAGACAATCAGACTTAAAGAATCTCACCTGATGAGGATTGTTGACCACTTGAGGACTAGCCCTGCTGGCAAACTCTTTAAGCCTTTCTCGAAGAACTTCATTCAATTCTGAGCTTCTTTTTACCTTGTTGAGAAGAACCCAAATCTCTGATAAAGAACGATTCTCAAACAGATGAAGTGACACCTTGAAAGATCCTTCACTCTGATAATATACAAAAATGCTCATCTCATTTAGGGATCTATCAAAAGCAGTTGTGATCCTTGAGACTTCAGTCTTGATAGCATTCATGTACATGTCATTGTTAGGATTTGAGATTTCCAGCTTGTCAAGAAGATGTAGAAACTGTCTATCATTGTTAGTGCTCAGCTGAGGCATATCAAGTACTCTCCTAGCTTCATCCCATTTTTCACCAATCTTCAGTCTGACATCTCTTCTCCTTTCTTGAGCCTTAATGTCATGAAGACGTTGCTTTTGAAGAGTTTCTGTTCTTTGTATGTCTTTCCTCATGTCAATGATCTGGGAGACCTTTTTGAGTTCAGCTTCTTTTCTTTTCATCTCTGACTGCTGCTGCTGAAACTCTTTCTCAAAGATAGGATCCACTGTAGCTTCCTCTTCCCATTCTCCAAAATCACTTTCTTCTTCAGCTTCAAATAAACCATCTTTATCTTCCAAGACTGGTTCAGTGGGAATGTCAAAAATATCAAAGTCATCCTGTTCTCCACTGTAATAGACATCATCAGCCTTTCCTTTGTCCCCAGCAGAGGTATCTTTTTCTTTCCCCTTTCCACTACTCCCTTTCTTCTCCCCCTTAGTTGAGGGATCCTCTATTGACTTTCCCTTAGATCCTCCCTGACCTCCATCACCTCCCGAGCCTGAGCCTCCACCAGACGGCCCTTCAAAGTAAGTCCTTTGTTCTTCATTGGGACAGTGAGAATTTTTGATCATGTAGTACAGGTGCTTCATCCCTTCATTCAGATGTTCCATACCTGTCTCTATCTTCAGAAATCTAGAGGAATCCAGTGAATGATTCATTTCAACCAAATCTTCAAGAGAAGTCATCCTTGTATGTAGAGAGCAGAAGTCAGAAATGTCATCAGCTGATAAAGTTGGAGTTTCCTGAATGGAATTGAGCTTTGGTGTGACAGTGTTCTTGAGATCTGAGATATCATTCCTTATGAGTGCCAGCTGATTGTTGACAGAGGTGGAAGAAGAAGACCGTTCAACCACTTTTGCTTTGAATGCTTGAGCTTTAGCTTGACTTTTAGCAAGTTCTTCTTTTAGAGCAGCAATTTGAGCTAACTGGTTTACAGTATCAGTGTCTGTGTGTGCTCTCACCTGAATTTCACTCGTGTTTGGTTCACTCACCTCACGTGCTTGTGTTTCTCTCAAAATAATTGCTCGTGAGGAGTCTTCCTGTTGCTGCTCTTCTGTACCTACAATTAAAATCACCCTAGCCTCTTCAAGAGAGGTCAGTGGTGGTGCAATGGGAATTCGCGAGTCCCGATCCTCAGTCAAACCTATCATTTCATGTGAAATAGATGTCTGAATTGCTTCAAGGATAGATTGACCGAGTTGCCCTCCACTTTCTCCAGATAAATCTGCGAGTGGAGAATCCCATGAGGGAGCCAGAGGTGTTTGATCTGGGAGGGGAGAAAATGACTCTATTAAGGGTGGCTGAGAGTCGGATTTTCCCTCAGAAGCATGTGACTGCTCTTCTGCCGTAACTATGGCAGGCACTGTAACAGACTCTATGTGCACTCCTCGCTCTGTGTCCTGAGTATCATCTGTGGGTATGTATGGTTCCATTGTGAGTAATGGAATTGTGCTTGACTCAGTACAAGATGCCATGGCCCTATGGCGAATTTCAATAGATTCATCCTGTTGAGAGAATGTCTCTAGTAACTGTTCATTGGCCATTTCAAAGTCCATATCCTGTTGGGAGGACAAAGATGGGCTTTCAGATGCCTCAGTATAAGTTCTTCTTTTCTTTGGAGGAGGCAGAGCTGAGGGTTCACTGATATTTAACAATGCACTACTTCCTATTAACCTTCTGGGTAACATTTTAGACAGTGGGGGAGAGGTTGAGATAGAATGTGACTCTGTATTTGGCTCTATGACCTGGGATTGAAGCTGTGGTTCTACAACTTCATGGTCAGCCCTATCAACCACTGGGGGTCTTTCAACAGAAGTAGGAATGGAGTGAGAGTGAGGAATTACTACCTGTAAAGGAAGAGCATCTGATGTTGGAGGAGCCTGGGTGGCTTGAACCACTGGAGGAAGAGGTTGCTGTTCATGACCGGGAAAATTGAAAATAGGTAAAGGAATATAAGTGGCCATGAAAGCAGATACAAGTACTGGAACTTGCATGAATTTAAAGGTTGTGTCTTGGCGGGTGTAAATCTTTTTTCTTACTGGAGGGGGTTCGGTTATTGCAGAGTTAGCAAAAAGGGCTTTGTGTTTAGGTGTGAGAAGATGATCTGCTATAAGCATGAGAAAACGAGCATAATAACATGATACCCTACGATTTGTAGAATGATCACGTAAAGCAGTAGTGAGACGTCTCAAGAGAATGGGAAAAAGTAGTTTGCCAAAATTGATCCTTTGATTGAAAACAACCGCAAGACCAATATACTGCAGAGTGGAAGTGATGTTGTGAAAGTTGGATTTAGTGCAGTTGGCAAACACTTTAGAAAGTGTATCGAAGAAAATATCCCATTCAGACACCAAATTGGATTTTGAAAGTTTGGTTAAATTGATCACCCCCTGATAGTGAATAGCATGGAAAAAGTTTGTGATATCATTTTCAGAGGGTAAATTACAGAAATTGTCCAATGGAAAATTTAACGCCTGATTGATGACTGATTCATCAACTACATACTGTGTGTTTGCCACGGTGAATGAAAAAGATTTTGAATCATCGGCCACAGTAGAGGTTGTGCAAATCAGTCTAAGCAGATCGACATTTAAAATCACATTTGATTTAATAGCAGAGCTAACAATCGAATGGTCATTTAAAAATCTAATCCAAGGCTTAAATTTTTCCACATCACATTTTTCCGGATTAAAATAACCAACCTGATTATGCGCGACAATTTGGAAATTGAGAGCCATTTAAAATAATAATAAGACACACACTTTCAGAATTTTAAGAATAATATTTAAGAAAATTTGAATTAATTAAATTAATTTAATAATTCGAATTAAATTAATTATAATCGAAAAAATTAGAAAGGAATGTATCTCGTTAAAATTCCTAACTCACAAAATTTTGGCAGCACTCCTTTATGTATATACTTGTATGTATATATAACAGGAGTAAATTGCTGAGTAAGAACTCGAGCACAAGAGTAACAATGGAGATCTGTTGGTTCGAAGAGAGAGAGAGAGAGAGACAAGAGAAACTGTTGAAATTTGAAAAACAAAATGAACTGAACTGATAAAAATAAAAAGAACAGACACAAAAACCATTAAGTAGTATAACTGGTATGACAATCCGGGATTGTCATACCGATTGTCATACCAGGTAAAAGAAAGAAAACAAATAAAAGAAAAAACACTAAATTTATAACTGGTATGACAATCTGATAGTCATACCGATTGTCATACCAGTATAAAAGAAAAATATATATATAAAAGTTTATAACTGGCAAGACAATTGATAGTCATACCGATTGTCTTGCCAGTATAAAACTATACTGAAAAACACTAAAATGACAATTATATACTGAAATGACTTTCAGCAAGACAATTTCAATTGTCTTACCGATTGTCATTCTGGAAATAAAACGTTTACAAACAGAATTAATATGTATATATGTGTATATATATAAGTACTGAAATGATTTTCAGCAAGACAATTTTAATTGTCTTGCCGATTGTCATTTCAGTAGAAAGACAATCAAATATGTACAGAAAATATGAAAAACTGAAATAAAGTCTTATATAAATAGTAGAAATTCAGAAAATATTTACAAAATTAAAATAATTAAAATATTTCAGAGATAATAATATTTTCAGTCCAAAAATAGATTTCTTTTGAATTTTAACAAATTAAATTCATAGAAAAATATTTTTAGAGAAAATAAAATATTCTGAGACATTAAAATTAACAATTTGAGTAAATAAATAAGATAAGATAATAAAAATTCCATAGAAATAAGCAAGACATATGATAAAATGATAACATAAATTTGCAAATGAATTTTTCATTTATGAAAAATTCATTTGTAAATTCATTCAAGAACAGATCTCAGATATTAACTAAATTAATCACTAAAACTATTCAACATGCCCAATTTACCAACTAATCTGGTAAATGTTGATTCATCAAGTGGTTTAGTGAAAATATCTGCTATTTGTTCTTCTGTTGGAACAAAAAATAGTTCAACAGTACCACTCATGACGTGCTCTCTAATAAAATGATATCTGATGTCAATGTGCTTTGTCCTCGAGTGCTGCACAGGGTTGTTGGTGATGGCTATTGCACTTGTATTGTCACATAAAATAGGAATTTTGTTTAATACAGAGCCATAGTCTCGTAGCTGGTTCCTAATCCACAAGATCTGAGCACAGCAGCTTCCAGCAGCAATATATTCAGCCTCGGCCGTTGAGTTGGAAACTGTTTGATGTTTCTTGCTGTACCATGAGACTAGCCTGCTTCCTAGGAATTGACAACTCCCTGAGGTGCTTTTCCTATCAACAACACTTCCTGCGTAATCTGAATCTGTATATCCAACAAGGTTAAAACCAGATTCTTTAGGGTACCAAATACCTAGATTTGGTGTTCCCTTAAGATATCTTAAGATTCATTTAACAGCAACGAGATGAATATCTCTAGGATCCGCTTGGAACCTTGCACATAAGCATGTAGCATACATAATATCTGGTCTACTTACAGTAAGATAGAGTAACGAGCCAATCATACCTCTGTAGCTTGTGACATCTACCTTAATGGAGTTTTCACATGGTCCAAGCTTGACAGCTGTAGTTGATGGAGTCCTTGCTGATGCAGAAACCTCTAGATTGTACTTTTTGAGGAGTTCCTTGAGATACTTGGATTGACAAATAAATATTCCATCTAACCTTTGATTTACTTGTAATCCAAGAAAGAACTTCAGCTCTCCTATCATGCTCATTTCCAACTTGCTGTGCATTAACTTAGCAAATCTCTTACAGAGATTATCATTAGTAGACCCAAATATTATATCATCCACATAGACTTGGACTAATATAGTATCATTCTTATGTTTTTTAGAAAAGAGAGTTTTGTCTATGACACCTCTAATAAAGCTATTTTCAATAAGAACTTCAGAGAGAGTGTCATACCATTTTCTTGGAGACTGTTTGAGCCCATAGATAGCCTTGAAAAGAAAGAAGATAAAATCCAAATGATCTGGATCTTCAAAACCAGGAGGTTGCTCTACATATACCTCTTCATCCAACTTTCCATTCAGAAAGGCGCTCTTGACATCCATTTGATAAACTTTAAAGTTTGAGAATGCTGCGAATGCCAGAAATATCCTGATGGCCTCAAGTCTAGCCACTGGAGCATAGGTTTCATCATAATCAATACCTTCAGCTTGAGAATACCCTTTTGCTACCAGTCTTGCCTTGTTTCTTGTAACTACACCATCTTCATCTAGTTTATTCCTAAATACCCACCTAGTACCAACAGCTTTCTTGTGTGTAGGTCTAGGTACAAGTTTCCAGACTTGTTGACTTTCAAACTGATTGAGTTCATCTTGCATAGCAATCACCCAATCTGGATCAGTTAGTGCTTCTTCAATCTTCTTAGGTTCCATCTCAGAAAGAAATCCTGAGAACATACACTCATTTTGAGTAGCACGTCTAGTTCGGACTCCAACATCTGGATCACCAATAATCAACTCAAAAGGATGAGCTTTATTCCAGACAGTCTGTCTTGGTAGATTTGATCTTGATGATTCGCCTTGAAACTCATTTGGATGTTATGTCCTACTAGATGATCCTTCAGCATCTCCCCCTGAGTTGTTGCCATGTTGACTTGAAGATTCTCCATCAGTAGCAGTGGTATCTCTATTGTTGCCAAAGTTTCCATCACTATTACCTTGAGTATCATCAAGATTAACAGGTTCTTCACCAGCAACAACCTCAGGTTCTTGACCATGTTCTGATTCTGAATCTGACATATCATCAAACTTCAGTTTCTCAGAAGGATCTTCAGTTTGGATACTAGGGAGTTTAGTGTCATCAAATGTAACATTGATACTTTCAGTTACTTTGTGTTGATCAATGATATACACTCTGTATGATCTTCTTCCATATCCAACAAAAATACCCTCATATGCCTTTGCCTTGAATTTACCACGACGCTCATCTCCATCCTTGAGCACGAAGCATCTGGCACCAAATACATGAAAGTATTTGATAGAAGGTTTCTGTTCATTCAAAATCTCATAAGGAGTTTTCATGAAGTCTTTGTTGATTAGAGTTCGATTCTGAGTATAACATGCAGTATTGACAGCTTCAGCCCAAAAGTACATTGGAAGACCTGATTCACTTAACATCGTTCTTGCAGCTTCAATCAATGTACGATTCTTCCTTTCTACCACTCCATTTTGCTGAGGGGTTCTAGGAGCTGAAAATTGTCTGGTAATCCCATTGTCTGTACAGAATCCAATGAGAAGTGAATTCTTGAATTCTGTTCCATTATCTGACCTTATTGCTCTAACAGGGACGTTAGAATCTAACTCAATCATCTTGATATTATAAATCACAACTTGTGGTGTTTCATCCTTAGAGTGAAGAAATAAAACCCACGTATACTTGGAATAGTCATCAACTATCACAAGACAGTAACACTTCTTTGACATCGAAAGGACATTAACTGGTCCAAATAAATCCATGTGCAATAATTGCAGAACACCAGTTATGGAAGATGTGTCAGTGCCTCTGTGACTTGCTTTCTTTGACTTTCCTTTCTGGCAAGCCTCACATAGTCCTTCTGGAGAGAATTCCAGCTGAGGCAGACCTCTTACCAATTCTCTTTTTACAAGAGAATTCATTGTTTTGAAATTGAGATGAGAAAGTCTCTTGTGACATAGCCAACTCTCATCTGACGATGCCTTTGCATAGAAGCAATTGACTTCAGGATTGCTCCCAGAGTTCATGTCAGCTACGAATAGATTTCCTTTCCGGATTCCCATTAAGGAGGGTTTTTCACTTTTCTTGTGCAGAATCTGACACTTCAGCTTGTCGAATAAAACATTGTAGCCGTTGTCACAGAACTGACTAATGCTAAGCAGATTGTGTTCAAGTCCTTGCACAACATACACATTTTCAATGATAACATTTCCAGCTAGCAAACAGCCATATCCCTCCGTTAAACCTTTGCTGTTATCTCCAAAGGTAACCACTGGGCCAGCTTTCTCAACCACATTTGATAGCAGGGCTCTATCCCCGGTCATATGTCTTGACGATCCGCTGTCAAGAATCCACACTACCGGTTGTACCTGTTTAATGCCCTGCAAGACAAATGGATTAGACCTTCTTCGGAACCCAAGCTTGGCTGGGTCCGGCATACTTGTAAAATTGGCCTTTATCAGGCAAAACAACATTCTTAATTTTAATATTCTCAACGTTCTCAATGACTGAACATTTGACCTTGTGAACAGCCTTGACAAATTTCTGTTTAGGCTTAGGCACAAATGTCTCCTTTCTAGCTTTAGGAGGACTAGCAGTCTTAGACCTATCATGCTTTCTATTATTCACATGCTGACGAGGAGTAGTCTTATCATTAGAAACATGCTTACCATTAAAATAAGCAAACATCAGATTAAAAGCACAAGACATACAATCAGGAACACCACATGCTTTATGAGAGGGATTAACAATAGGCAACTTATGCATGGTAGACATGGCATTTGTGTTATCCAACTCATGTGTGTCTGAGTTAGTCTCAGTTGCTTTCACAACCTTGACTGGAACTTTTGACACACTTGACTTGGAGACAGCTTTCTCATTAGCATTATCTTCAGCACGAATTTCTTCTTGAATAATAAAAGAGGTCTCATCAAATGGTTCAGCAATTGATTCTTTATAGAGGGGTTCATCAACACCCTTAAGCACATGTGGTACTTCCCTGCCTTTAGCACAGACATGAGGAGGGGAGTATATGCCTAATTTTCCAATAGCAGCATTGTAATCATAACCTATACCAGATGTTTGATTAACAGCTTGCTTATTGTAAAACTCTTTGGACTTCGAACAAGAATTAAAGTAAGCTTTAACCTTAGCCTCAAGACCGGTGATCTTGTCTTTGAGAATAGTTTCAAGTTGTCTATAACAGTCAACTCTATTCTCTAGAAAAGATACTTGTTCTTTTAATTTATCTTGATTAATGTGCACAAGTCTTAATTCATTGACCTCTTTCTCAAGGTCTTTGATTTGTTGATTTAACAATTCATTATCACGACGAGCACAATCTAAGGAACCTCCTAGATGATAAACTAATTCAGCATCAGTAAATTTTACATCTTTTCTTGACGATGAGGTGTTTGCATCACTAGCCATGAGAGCAAGATTCCCAACTTCTTCATCTTCACTGTCAGTATCATCCCAGCTTCTTCCCTTTGCCAGGTAAGCCCTTTCAGATTTACTCTTTTGATTAGAATCGTAAGAGTTCTTCCTTGCTTGTTTTGGCTTCCTGCATTCTGTGGCAAAGTGTCCCAACTCATTGCAGTTGAAACATCGAATGGTGCTTCGATCAACCATCCCTGTTTTATACCCACCACTGCTGGTGTTAGAGGATGAAGATCCACCTTTCTGGAATCTGTTGTAGTTGGACTTGTACTTGAACTTGGGATTCCTTTTGAATCTGACATTTGAGAATCTCTTGACAATCAGGGCCATTGACTCATCCTCCAATTGCTCCAGTTCTTCCAAGGAATAATAATCATCTCCTGATTGATTTATAGTAGGATGATCAAATTCTGCTACTATCACATTATCTTCAACCTTGGAAGACTGTACCATTATTTTTGACTGTTGAGATTGTTGTTGATATTGTGGTTGTTGTTGTTGTTCATCAGCTACTAGAGCAGTAGACGTGCTGACCACTCTTCCTTTCCCGTAAACTTCCTTCTGCTGAATCTGCTCCAACTCATAAGTCTTTAACACACCATAGAGCCTTTCCAAAGAAATCTCACTCGGATCTCTTGCTTCTTTTATGGCAGTGATTCTATGTTCGAGATGAGTTGGCAGTGTTAAAAGGAACTTTTTGTTGACCTCCCTGATGGAATAGTATTTACCATTAATGTTCAGGTTGTTGATCAATGCATTGTACCTCTCAAACACTTCAGTGATTCCTTCTCCTGGATTGGATTTAAAGTATTCATACTCAGAGGTTAGGATTTCTAGCTTGTTCTCCCTAACTTCCTCTGTGCCTTCATTAATAATCTCAATAGTTTCCCAGATATGTTTGGAATCTTTACAATTCATCACATGTCTATTCATCAAGGGATTAAGGGAATCTACTAAAATTAATTGAAGGCTAGCATCCAGGGAGGCTTCTTCTATTTCAGCAGGAGAGAAATCCTCAGGATCTTTCACATAAGTTCTCGCTTTGGTGATCACCACATCATTTTCTATTACCTCTGGTTCAATAACCATAGGAATTTTTGGACCCTTCTTTAACACTTGCAAATATTTGGGATTAGCCACTTGTAAAAACAGTAGCATCTTCTTCTTCCACATAACATAATTTTCTTTATCGAAAAGTGGAATTTTAACGGTCCCAACTTTTTGTGTAGTCATTATGAATTTTTTGAGTGAATAAAAAATTCAAGAAGTGAAAGAAACACAAAAGTCTAGGATCTAGATTTGTACGTTAATCAGAAGGCTCTAATACCAATTGTTAGGTCCCAATTTGTTTGTAGAAGGGGGGGTTGAATGCAAACAATACCGTTTAATCGAATAAAATGCGGAATAAAAATGTGAAACAAAATTCAAGTTAAATAAAACTTTTATTAAACTTGAAAGGTGTTACAACTACGGTATCGGTTACAAGGGATTAATCTCAAATCAATTATTATAAATCTAGAATAAATTCGACATGAACTTTTTCTATTTTTGCAATTAAAAGATCAAATGCTAAATGCGATTTGAGATTAAGTTCTAGGGATTTTAATCCGCTAGATTGATACACAAGAACAAGATAAATAATTCTAGTGGATTGGATTTAACTTTTCAATCTAGAATTTTGATCTTGAATAAAGCAGATGAAAAATAAATTGTTGAGCCTTTGTTTTCTGCTGAGTTCTTGACTTGTGTTTTTTTGTTGAATTATTGCATGAATATCTTCTGCTGTGTTTTTGTTGTTTAAGTAAACAGAACAATCCAGTTTTCTCAGCAAGACTTTCGGCAAGACAATCAAATGAACTGGTATGACAATCCATTTGAACTGGTAGGATTTTCGGTGAGACTATCCTCTTGAACTAGCAAGACAATCCCAATAGCTAGCAAGACAATCAGAATGAACTAGCAAGACTTTCGGTATGACTATCAATTGTCATACCGATTGTCATAGTAGTTCAAATCACATTGTCTTACTGAATTATTAATAGATTTTAATCTAATAATAATTCTGAAAATCCTTAATATTAATTCTGAATTAATTAATCAATTAATCAATTAATTCAATTAATTAATAAATTAATCTTTGCAGATATAATTTATTTTCTTAGTTAAATTATTTGACTTAATTAATTAATAGAGAATTAATACTAATCTTGAGTAGCAACCATTCTTCTGAAAATCTTCTGAAAATTACTGTCAATTATGAATCAATTCCACCACTTCAATGTTGACACTCAATGTACTGTCTGGTTCATGAGTGATTAACTTCCGTGATGTTTCTTCAAGCCTTGACCTTGATACTCTTGATTTTCTTCAGATTAAATCCTTATAATTAATTGATACCCTGACGAGATCTCTGTCACTTGATTAAATCCACAATCTTGATATATATCACTGAGGCTTGATCAATTTCTTGAGCTTCTTCCAGTGAATTAAGTCTTCAAGTCTGTAGATGAATAATGTTTCTTAACCCTTTGACAGATGTTACTTTGTGAGATCTCTCTGACGATAGATCCACTATTTACTTATTACATTCTTATTTGAGTTGAGTTATATCCTCGAATATACAAATAGGCTATGCCATATGCCTTTCAACCTTCTCCTTGCTTTTCTTCCAGGCTGCATCACAAAAGGACTCAATATCTTGAACTTTAGTGATTTGAGCATAGACATCTCTGGATGATTTCCATGCCTTGATCACTTCTTGTGCACGTTCAAGCTACTTCTTCAGAATTTCTTCTTTCTTCAAGAACTCAGTTAATTCCTCCTTAGAAATCTTACACTCAATTCTTAATTTCTCAGATTCAATGAACTCAGACTCTAGCACATTGTTCCTCTCACTTAAAAACAAATTGTTTTCTTTAATTTTAGCATTTTCTTTGGTGAGGGACTTAAGAGTAACACACAAGTGACATAATTCTGTAGACATATCATTAATTGCATAATTACACTCATCCTTAGTCAAATGTGCGAGGTTAGTGGTGATTACCTGATTACTTGAAGAACTTGTTTATGTCTCATCAGACTTGGCCATCAGGGCTAGGTTGACATAGCTTATTTCTTCATCTTCATCTAGTCCATTAGCTGCCCAATCATTTTCTTGTGTTATGAAAGCCCTTTCCTTTTGCTTGAGCAACTCAAAGAACTTCTATTTATAATCAACAGGCTCAAACATTTTCTTGGAATTTGACTTTCTGTATTCATTTGCAAAATGACCTGCTAAGCCACATTTGAAACACTTGAATTTTGATTTATCCACCATGTTTCTATTTGGCTTAGCAGCTCCAAAGTTCTTTTTGAACTTGAGCTTGGAAAACCATCTGGATAAGAATGCTAAGTGCTCATCAATATCATCCATGTCATCTTGACTCAATTGATCTTTATTTTCAGCTACCAACTCTTTTTCCTTGCTTTCACAGACCTTTGATGTAGATTCAACGGTATCTACCTTCATCTCTTTCTCTTTCTCTAACTCAGCAACCAGTGCAATGGACCCTCCTTTCTTCCTTCCTTTCTCCATCCTTTTACCTTGCTCTATTTCAAGCTCATAAGTCTTCAGAATGCCATACAGTCTCTTTAAGGTAAACTTCTTGTATTCTTGTGAATTTCTCAAAGAGACTGTCATTGGCTTCCATTCTTTTGGAAGAGATCTAAGGAACTTGAGGTTAGAGTCTTTAGTTTGGTAGACTCTTCCATGCAGCTTCAGAGCATTTAGTAGCTTTTGAAATCTACTAAAAATATCAGTGAGAGTTTCACTTTCTTCACAGTGGATATGCTCATATTGCTGAATCAGTAATTACATCTTATTTTCCCTTACTTGTTCAGTGCCATCACAGATTATTTGAATTGTATCCCAAACCTCCTTGGCTGTTTTGTAGTTAATGATGTTATCAAACATATCACCATCAACTCTATTGAATACAATATGCATTGCCTTCTTGTCTTTCCTAACTTGTTCAATACCAGGGTTTGACCATTTATGCCTTGGTTTGGGAACATATGGCTCATTTCCAGTTGTAGCTCTCATTGGTACATGAGGACCTCTCTCTATGCAATCCACATAGGCCTCATCTTGAGAAAGAAGATGAAGATGCATTTTCACCTTTCACTGGTGGTAATTATCTTTATCCAGAAAAAGAATTTTGACTCCAACATCCTTTTTGTTCATCTTGTTATTTGTTGTGATCTTTACACTCTTTGTACTTCAAGAGCTTGCTCTCATACCAATTATTATTCCCTAATAATACAACAAGAATTACAGAAGGGGGGTTGAATGTAATTTTAGTAACCTTTTCTAAAACAAAAAAATTGTTCTTGCTTGGTAAAATATGAAAGTAATAAAAACAAATGCTTTTAAAAATTTCTGGTGGATTTGAAAGTATCCACCAGATATATATATATATCAAATAGAACTATGTGAAGCTAAAATGTCTCACAGTTGCTTTACAAGTTGAACAATCAAACTACAGAGAGATTCTTAACAAGTACAACTTTATCGATCTCTCTTTGAAAATGTGTTTGCTTAGTTAATTGTTCTACTAGCTACACTTGGTTTATTTATCACCAAGTTTACATGGTAATAAGATAAGATAATAAAACAAAACCTATCAAGTCTAAATCCACGCTACTTCATTACTCTATTCCAGCATCTTTGAAAATCTTCATGACTTGCATAGAAATGGTAATGCTTCTTTGTTCTCAATTTCCTGCTAAACAGGCTGCCACATTCCTTTTTGCAAACACCCAACGCATGTGACTGTGTTGTCACTGTCAACAAATATTTGAATTGATCATCCATCGGGTATATTCTTGTTATCCGTTGGGTAGCTTGTTGATCATCCGTCGGGTAGCTTTATTGATCATCCGTCGGGTAGCTATTTGACACTTGACTCCATTTCACTTATGTAAAATTATAAGACATTTTATATTTATAATTAATCAACCTATTCTGCATATCTACTAGTAGTCAACATGACTCATATTCTACTACAGAATCTACACAAAGTTGTTTGCAGAAATGTGCTACAATACTTATTATTACATAAGCTACTCACTCGATGAATGTTAAATTATCATCTGTCGGGACTATACTGAATCATTCGTCGGGACTATATTTGATCATCCGTCGAGTGCTACAAAATTCACTAAGTTAAATCTACTAATGTGTTTGGTATGATTTATCATCAAGTTCACAACATATTCCTAACAGAAACTATTTTTCAGAATTTTTAAATCAAAAATAAATAATTAAATCTAATTATTAAATCAATTAAAATTAATTAAATTAATTAATCAATTAATAATAAATTAATTGATTAATTAAAATAATTAAAAACTAATTAAAATTAATTAATAAAATAATTTTGATTTATTTTTGAATAAATAAATAATTAAAACAATTTTATGAATTTAAACAAATTAAATAAATAATTTTTCTAATTTTTAAAATAATAAAAATATTATTTTTGAAATAATTTTAAAGAGAAAGGACTGAAATGCAAGTAAGGTGTAAGGTGGGTGATGAAATTGCAATTTCACCACCCCCACCCTCCACCACATGTGGCTGTCGCCATCAAGCTCGCCGGCGGCGGCTGAAAATCACCCAGAACGGTTCCAAAGTGTTTTATGTAATCAAAATTCACAAATCATCAGTTATTTAGCCGGGTTTTGGCCGGGAAATGAAGAACACCGCCACTGTTCTTCTTTTCCGATCTGATCGAAATCGGCTCCTAAAATCAAGTAAAAATCATGCATCGATTCCTGGGAATGTCCTGAGTACATTGGTGGTAACAGATTCTTCCCCGAATTAACGAGATTGAAACCCCCAATTTGGGATTAGAAATATTCAAGAACATAAACCCTGGTTTTTAATCTTGAGAACCAAACCACAATTTGGACATGTTATTGAACTCGGTTTTTGACATATAATATACCAAAATGACCAGGAAGAAAAGATCTACATGATTTTGCCATCAAATCATATCAAAAACATCAAGAACAAAAAATCCTAATTTAATCCATAAATAATTCGAATTAAAATAATTAAATAAGAGAAATACCTTGATTTCTGCACAAAAATAGATGGTTGATTCAGAAAGAGTTTTTCGAGAGCTTCGTTTTGATATATTGCACGCCCGAATCGGAGTTCGATAACGCCTTATTTTGTTGGATTTATTTTCAAGAACGCGATGAATTTTAAGGATTTTCTCTTCAAACTATATAGTTTTACTGTTTGCAAATGATTATATGTAGAAAATACAATACTGTATCGGCTATTTATATTTACGGAGTATTAGTACATTCTGGATCGTGTTGGATCGATAAATACGTTTCTTAGCCGCTAAGTAACTATAAATACGATCCTATCGGATAACGTTTTGGATAAATATTATCTTGTTTTGGATAAACACTATCCTGTTTTGGATAAGCACTATCCTGTTTTGGATAAGCATTATCCTATTTTGAATAATTATCAAAACCTGGCTTTTATAAAGAGATTTGTACGAAGATAATGTTATCGAAAAGGGTTAGCAAATCAAAAATTTTGCGCGGGGCCGCACACGGGTCAAATCATAATACGGATCGAAAAAGTCAAAAGATGGAAAATGTCCGGAATTACCAGATTAGGTTAGGAAAAAGTTTTCGGAAGAATTTCAGGTTGTAAAAATGTAAAAACGGTTAAGGTTGGTCGATTCCCGGCTTTAGAAAATGATTTTGTAATTATTCAGAAAATAATTAATAAATTCATAAATCAATATAAAATTATATAACACTCCAAAAATTACCAGAAAAATACCTTAATTATCTATATTTTATTCTGGAAATATTAAAATTAACATACTTATACTTTACCACATATAAACATCAACATAACAACACCAATCATCAGATAATTTACCAAAAATCACAATATAATCACATAATAATTATTTATTAATAAAAATAATTACGCGCTATATCCCGGATATTACAGATAACCTTCATTTTTCGTCGAATCCACATTCGTTGAGAGTCCTTCCTCCAAGTTAGAATTCTGTTTCTCCTTGCTCTTTTTCCAGGCTTCATCACAGAAGGATTCTATACCTTGAACCTTAGTAATTTGAGCATGGACATCTCTGGATGATTTCCATGCCTTAATTACTTCATGTTCTCGTTTAAGTTGCTTTTTTTAAGGATTCAGTTAGTTCATCTTTAGCAATCTTGCATTCTATTTTCAGTTTCTCAAACTCAACAAATTGAGTTTCTAACACATTATTTCTTTCACTCAAAAACAAATTGTTTTTCTTAATCTTAGTGTTTTCTTTAAAGAGTTATTTGAGTGCAACACGTAAATGATATAATTCTATTGGCATGTCATTTATAGCATCATTACACTCAGCTTTAGATAAATGTGCTAGATTAGTGGTGATTACCTGATTACTTGAAGAACTAACTTCTGCTTCATCTGATTTGACCATCAGGGATAGATTGACATAGCTTGTATCCTCATCTTCATCCAATCCATCAGCAGCCCAGTCATTTCCTTGAGTTAGAAAGTCCCATTTCCTCTTGTTTGGGAAACTCAAAGTACTTCTTTTTAAAATCCACAGGCTCAAACTTCTTTCTATCAGAATCAGGCTTTTTGCATTCACTTACAAAATGACCACTCAAGCCACACTTGAAACATTTAAATTTTGACTTGTCAACCATATTTCTGTTTGGCTTGGATGCTCCAAAATTCTTCTTGAATTTGAGCTTAGCAAACCTTTTAGATAGAAAAGCTAGATGCCCATCTATGTCATCCATATCATCTTGACTAAGATGGTCTTCATGTTCAGCTACTAGCCCTTTTCCTTTGCTTTCACAAACTCTAGGGTTTGGTGCAGATTCCATAGCTTCAACCTTTATCTCTTTCTCTTTCTCTTGCTCATCAACCAATACAATAAATCCTCCCCTCTTCCTTCCTTTCTCTAGCTTATTATCTTGCTCTATTTCAAGATCATAGGTCTTTAAATCCCATACAGTCCGTCCAAGGTAAATACCTTGTAATCTTGAGATTTTCTTAGTGAGACTCTCAAAGGCTGCCATTCCTTTGATAGAGATCTAAGGAATTTGAGGTTTGAGTCCTTTGTTTGATAGACTCTTCCATTCAGCTATAGAGCATTTAGCACTTTTTGAAACCTACTAAAAATGCCAGTGAGTGACTCACTTTCTTTACTATGAAAATGTTCATATTGTTGAATCAAGAGTTATATTTTATTTTCCCTTACTTGCTCAGTTCCATCACATATAACTTGAATTGTATCCCAGACATCCTTAGCGGTTTTGCAATTGATGATATTGTCAAACTTGTCACCATTAATACCATTAAAAAAAATCTTCATGGCCTTCTTATCCTTATGAACTTGCTCAATATCTGGATCAGACCATTCTACTCTAGGCTTTGGGATAGACGGCTCATTTCCTGTAGCAGCTCTCATTGGGACATGAAGACCTTTCTCAATACATTCCACATATTCTTCATCTTGAGAGAGGAGATGCAAGTGCATCTTCACCTTCCAGTAGTGATAGTTATCTTTTTCCAGAAATGGAATATTTATTCCAACATCTTTCTGCTCATCTTGTTAGTTATTGTGATCTCTAAACTCTTTGTTCTTCAAGAGCTTGCTCTGATACCAATTGTTATCCTTTACAATCTAACAAAGAATTACAGAAGGGGGGTTGAATATAATTCTGGTTTCTTTTTCAATTTTAAGAACTATTTTTTCTTAAATATATAAATGTGTTTCATTTGGCTAAAGTGAGGAATGAAAGTATTGAAGAAATCAAACACAAAGTAATCAAATACAAGTATTTAAAAACTTTCTGATGGATTGAAGTTTTCCACCAGAGATATAAAGTAATCAAATACAAGTATTTAAAAACTTTCTGATGGATTGAACTTTTCCACCAGAGATATATATAAATTCGAGAACTCTGTGATGCAAGATTAGCACACAGCTGCTTAAAAGTAGAACTTACAAATTACAGAGAAATTCTTTAGAGATTTTGCTTTTTCTATTTCTCTGGTAAATTGCTTACTGACTTGATACTATTCTACTTGCTACCCTTGGTTTATGTATCACCAAGTTACATGATAAAAAGACAAACAAATAAGATAAAATGTTTCTTAGTCTAATTACATGCTTCTTCATTTCTCTATCCAGCATCTTTGAATATCTTCAGGTTAGCATGAAAACGGAAATGCTTCTTTGTTCTCTAAAACCTGTAAATAGGCTGCCACATTCCATTTGCATCTTATTAACCCATGTGACTAAGTCATTATCAACTGCTATTTGAATTTAAACATCCGTTGAAATTTTATTGGATCATCCGTTGAAACTGTGTTGAATCATCCGTTGAAGCTTCACTAGATCATCCGTTGAATGTGACTTGGGTCATCCGTCGAAGCCTTGTGCTAATCATCCGTTGAAAGACTTCCATAGCAGTTAAATCTATTTCACTTATGCAAAATTATAAGGCATCTAATATTTATAATTAGCCAACTTATTTTGCATATCAAGCTAGTAGTCAACATGACTTTGAATATTCTACAACTTCTAGACTCTTTAAGGTATTGTAGAATGCAGAAATGTGTTACAAGACTTATTGATACATAAGATACTCTCTCAACGGATGTTAAAGTGATCATCCGTTGAAAGTTACAAATACACTAAATTAAATCTACTAAGGTATTTTATTTAACTTATCATCAAGTACACAAAACAAAAATAGATATTACACTCAGAATAGATATTTGCATGTTACATGCTACACTCAGAATAGATATTTACTAAACAAAAATATTGGCAAGTCACCCTACTCAATTTTATCAAAAAGAAAGACTGCAGTTAAGCATCTTCATGTGTTTGGAATCCAATGCTTTGTGTTAAAAGACAATTCTGAATATGTTGAAAAATTTGACTCCAAAATATTTAAAACTATTTTTCTTGGATACCCATTGGAAAGGACTGCCTATAGAGTCTATGTGCTAAAGTAGAAGAAAATAATGTAGAGCATAAATGTGACATTTGATGATGACAAGTATCTAGGCTTGGAATGCCTTGATGAAAATAAAGCTGAAACTTAAAGTTTGAAAATCTCAATATTGACAGTTGTAAGTCATATGTCATAGCCTATTTGTATATTCGAGGATTCAACTCAACTCAAATAAGAATGTAATAAGTAAATAGTGGATCTACCGTCAGAGAGATCTCGCAAAGTAACATCTGTCAGAGGATTCAGAAACAAGGTTCATCTACACACTTGAGGAGTTAATTCACTGGAAGAAGTTCAAGAAATTGATCAAGCCTCAGTGATATAAATCAAGATCGTGGATTTAATCAAGTGACAGAGATCTCGTCAGAGTATCATTAATTACAAGGATTTAATCTGAAGAAAATCAAAGTGTTAAAGTCAAGACATGAAGAAACGTCACGGAAGTTAGTCACTCATGAACCAGACAGTACATCGAGTGTCAACATTGAAGTGGTGGAATTGATTCATATATTTCAGTGATTTTCAGAAGATATACAGAAGAATAGATACTGCTCAAGATTAGTATTAATTCTCTATTAATTAATTAAGTCATATAATTTAATTAAGAAAATAAATTATATCTGCAAAAGATTAATTTATTTGATTAATTAAATTAATTGATTAATTAATTCTGAATTAATATTAAGAATTTTCAGAATTTAAATTGGTTTAAAAATTTGTTTTAATTCAACAAGACAACTGATTGTATTAGTATGACAATCGGTATGACAATCAATAGTCATATCGAAAGTCATGCTAATTCAAAAGGATTGTCTTACCAGAATTTTTATAGGATTTAAATCTATTTATTTTCAGCAAAAACAATCTGTTTGAACTACTATGACAATCGGTATGACAATTGATTGTCATACCGAAAGTCTTGCTAGTTCATTCTGATTGTCTTGCTAGTTCTAAGGATAGTCCTACCGATTGTCTTGCTGAGCTCAGGATTGTCTTACCAGTTCAATTCTATTCGGTTGATTGATTAAAAGAAGCAGAAGCAGTTCATTCAATTATTATTCAATCAACAATACAGAACCCGAGAACAAAAGAAAAAGAAGCAGAACAATATTTCATCTTCTCTGCAAAACTTCAAGATCAATTTCTAGATTGTAAAGTTAAATCCAATCAACTAGAAATCTTTATCTTGTTCTTGTGTAACAATCTAGCGGATCAAAATCCCTAGAACTTAATCTCAAATCGCGTTTAGCATTTGATTTTAGTTATTGCAAAAATAGAAAAAGTTCATGTCGAATTTATTCTAAATTTGTGATAATTAATTTGAGATTAATTCCTTGTAATCGATACAGTTGTTGTAACACCTTTCAAGTTTAATAATATTCTTATTTAACTTGAATTTTGTTTCACATTTTTTATTCCGCATTTATTCGATTATTCGGTACCGTTTGTATTCAACCCCCCTTCTACAAACGCATTGGGACCTAACAACAGTGATTTTGATGATGAAGCTAAAGTCAACACAAATAATAGAATGGAGGAAGAAACATGTGAACCAATAAATTCTGACAATGAGAATTGATCTCAAGAAAGAAGCTCACCTGAATTTGATGGCACAAACTCAGTGGGGAGAAAGAGATAATGGTTCTGCAATTCATGCCAACAAAAAATGAGGATAATTCTAGTAAAAAAAATCATCACATCAGAAAATGGGATAGAAGTCATACACGAGATACTATAATTAGTAATCCTAATATTGGAGTGAGGACTAGAAGTGCCACTGCAAATGAAATCTTGCATGTATGCCATTTTTCTCAAAATGAGCCTAAGAAAACTGAGGAAGCTCTACTGAACCCTGATTGGATAACTGTTACAACAAGAGCTAAATCAATTTGAAAGAAATAAAGTTTGGGAATTAGTTCATGCAACAAGAAATAGAAGCATCATTAGAACAAAATGGGTGTACAGGAACAAAATGGATGAAAATGGAATTGTGACAAGAAACAAAGCAAGACTTATTGCCAAAGGCTACTCACAAGAAGAAGGAATTGATTATGATGAAACTTTTTCTCCAATTGCAAGGCTCGAAAGAATAAGAATTTTCCTTGCATTTACAGCACACTCAAATTTTAAGGTGTATCAAATGGATGTGAAAAGTGCATTCCTTAATGGTGAACTATAAGAAGAAGTTTATGTGCAACAACCACATGGATTTGAATATCCGGAATTTCCTAACTTTGTCTACAAACTTTTAAAGGCTCTCTATGGAATGAAGCAAGCACCAAGAGCATGGTCTGACACTCTGTCAGAATTTCTACTCAAACATGGATGTACTAGAAGCACAATTGACAAAACTCTATTTTACAAGCAACATGGTGATGACATCATCCTGGTTCAAATCTATGTGGATGATATCATCGTTGGTTCCACTAATGAGAAGCTGTGTCAAAGATTCTATAAACTCATGCAGAGTGAGTATGAGATGAGCATGATGGGAGAACTAAGTTACTTTATTTTCCTTCAAGTTAGCTAAAGAAGTGATGGAATCTTCATCAGTCAAACCAAGTATGTCAAAGATCATTTGAAGAAATTTGGAATGGTGGACTGCTCACCTGCATCAACCCCTATGTCTACAGCTACCAATTTGGATGAAATAAGAAGGGAAAAAGTATAGACATCTCAAGATATAGAGGAATGATTGGATGTTTGCTCTATTTGACTATAAGTAGATCAGGCATCATGTTTGCCACATGCCTGTGTGCTAGATTTCAAGCAAATCCTAAAGAATCACACTTAATGGCTGTCAAAAGGATTTTCATATATATGAAGGGAACAACAAACTTGGGATTTTGGTATTCTAAGGGAACTGGTTTTAAAGCTGTTGGATACACAGATGCAGATTTTGCTGGATGCAGGGTAGACAGAAAAAGTACAAGAGGAAGCTGTCAATTCCTTGGTCAAAGACTTGTATCTTGGTACAGTAAGAAATGATTATGTGATAATTTCCATAGCTGAAGTTGAATACATAGCTGCTGGAAGTTTTTGTGCTCAAGTGTTATGGATTAGAATCAATTAATGAATTATGGCATAATGTTACAAAAGATTCCAATAATGTGTGACAATACTAGTGCAATATCTATTATTTCTAATTCAGTTAATCTAACTAGAACTAAGCACATTAATGTAAGGTACCATTTTATTTAGGAACATGGTATAAATGGTACTATTGAGATTTTTTTGTTCCAACAGAAATACACTTAGCTAACATTTTCACTAAACCTTTGGATGAAGCAACTTTCACTAGACTTGTAATTGAAATTGGTATGTTAAATTCGTCATTCTAAAGGCAAAAACTTAGCTAACAAGTTACAGCAGATTAAATCCTGATAAATTAAAATAAATTTGATTTAATTAGGAAATACCTGAAATATGATCTATAAATATTTCAGAATTCTTTGTATTTTTGTTCTTCTAAAATAAAATCTAACTTGGAATTTTTCTAGTTCTAAAAAAAATTGTCCAAATCTTAGTTCACATCATTTATATGTGAAATTAATATAAGGCATATTTGAGAGAAATTAAAAGTATGTAGAGAATTAAGTTCTCGATAAGTCTAAATGACTTGATGACAAGTCATTTTATGACTTCTCGACAGAGTTCTTTTATGACTTCTCGACAGAGTTCTCGATAAGTCTTTATCAATGACTTCTCGATGTACATATCGATAAGTCCTTTTATGACTTCTTGACCAGTGTTGTAAAAGATCTCGATATGTTATAAATATGGAGTTCTCTACAGTTCAAATTTTAGACTTCTCGACAACTCAGAACTAAAATAATTTAATTCAATAAATTATTTCAGTAAAATATTTTTTATATAACATCATTTTAATTTTATTTGATTTTATCAATATAAATTAGAATAATTCAGTCCAATAAGGATAAACTGGGTATTTGTACAATATCTCGATAAGTCACTATCTAGTTCTCGATAAGAGTCAGGAAAGTGACATCTCGACATGAGTTCTCTATAAGTCATGTGACTTCTCTACAAGTAATTTTTAACCGTTCATTTTTCTCTTGTCGATAAGTCACATCCCTACCCTATAAATACCTAGATATCTCGACATAACCCCTCTTTACGCTTTCGGGATCTCAATTGACCTAGTTTTTGTGATTTTTCACCATCATCAACTGTTTCAATCTTTCTCTCTCTCAACACACTTACCCACTAAAACCCAAACTCTTCAATGGCTGATAACAACGTGATGGATGTTATCCCCAAGGATGGAACCAACTATCTGGCTTTTATTGATCCAACTCAAGCACCAGACAATTTTAAGTGCTTTGTGAAGTTTATTACGGATTCGTACCTATCAGGAGCCCTAACTACAAACCCAGTGCTCTACTTGGATGTTCTAAATGATTTCTAAAACACCACAGTCATTAACATCATTTTTTATGATAATCAAGCAGTTTTTATGGTGGTTAATTGTACAATAAGGGGTGTGGCTGTCGAGTTCAATTCCAATGACATCGACAAGGCTTTGGGTATTCCTACAGATAACTTGGTTAAAGCACCTACAAAAAAAGAACTAGATGAATTTCATAAACTACAGTGAAAAGATTGATATGGCTCGGCTAAAAAAGAAGAACCTGGGGAGGGAGTGGTCATTTGTTTTGACTCCATCATCAGGGCATTAACATGCAGAAAAACTGTCTTTGACAATATTTTAAGTGTAGTGCAGAAGCCGGTGCATTCTATGACCTATAACAGACATCTCAATATTGGCAGCGTGATCTTGGAGGAGCTAAGCACAAGGCTCACTATGCCTTTGGTAAGTAGGGGTAAGGATATTTTATTTCCTAGATTTATCATGTCAACTGTAAATCATAAAGTAGCTGACAAACATTTGCTAGATAGTATTGATAGAAATCAAATATACATTTATAAACAAGTGTCCAAAATTCTATTTGGATCACTTAATATAAGGAGTCAGGTTAAGGTTAGGCTAAGTATCACTGACTTTATGTGGGAGAAATTTAAAACCCATCCTTATCTAATTCCTAACATGGGAAGCACTGCAATTCCTAGTTTAGCTATGGCACGTGGTCCTGCAGTAGCACAAATGCAAGAACGGCTACATGAGTCTACCACAGCTGCAACCATTTCTTCACAGCCATTAGCTGGTAGTCAACCAACTAATTCATCCTCTCAAAAGCATGGAGTTAGTTAAAAGAAGAGGAAGTAACCAAGCTTAGTAGTTGTTAGTGAGAGTGGTGAGGATCAAACAGAAATTGTATCACTGTTGGTCAAGAAGCCAAAAAAGCAAAAGAAAATTGAGCTGACCACTCAAGTGACCACCTCTGCATCCTCTCAAAAAGATTCAGTTGTAACACAGGGGTCTAAAATGACTCTAGTGGCACTTTCTTAACAAGGTGTCACTATTAATTCAAGCATTCTCCCCAATGTACCATATAATGAGTCTACACCCCCTCTTGAGCACTCTCAAAAAGGTGAAAGAAGTAATTTGGCTGGCACACACATAGAGAGCACATCTATTGAAACTCCCTCTTGTATTTAGGGGTGTTTCTAACACTCATGCATGAGCTCACACAAATTATTTCTCAAATTTCTTCTAATTTTAGTAAAGGACTTGAATCATCTTATCAAGTCCGGCCAAAATCAAGTGACACGGTTCATGAAACTGTGATCACCACTTAGACACAATCTTTAGATGGTCAGAGGCTACATGTTGAGGTAGACCTTGATGAGACCATCACAAACATAGGGGTTTCATTAGTTTTTCCTGAAGACCCTATGCAAGCTTCTAATGCACCTTTATGTGCTCAACAATCTTCACAGACTGATAGGTTTCAGGGTAGTACTTTTAAGGGGGAGCTACTCAAATCCTCTCCAATTCAATTGGAGGTTTCTCATAAAGAAACGAATCCCCTGAACACCCTAGCTAAAATTTCCTTGACAATTGAAGCTAGGAGTTCAATTTCCAACGATCCAGCTATGCCAACGATCCAGCTATTAGTGAGGCAAGTACTCAAGCACATTCAAGTTCCAGTTCCCTACAAGAGGAACAAGGGTTTGAGGCCATAGTACATGTTATTAATCTGGTCAACTCCCATCTAATTCCAATGGAGGTTCACTTACCTGGTGAACAATACACTATCACAACCACAGCTACAGCTGTGAGTTCAACTATGAATCCAGTCACAGGTATCACACTACCTTCAATTCTATCCACCTCAATCCAAAACACAACTGACCCTAACTAACCTTCAACTTCTGTACAACCTTCACACCTCTTATCATAATGGTTGCAAGCTACTAAAACTCCAACTCAAACTGTAGATGAGATGCTGGTAGATCAAATTGAAGGGTTTGCTAATATTGTTCAATAACTGTTCACATCCAATATGACAAACCAAGACTACCAAGCCATCCTTCTCACCTACAAGGAGGAAGTTGAAAAATAGCAAGATAAAATTATGGGATGAAGCTGACATTGATGGAAATATGGATTCTTAGATCTCCAAAACATTTTCTGTTGACATGAAGGAGGCACTTACTAGGTTTAGGGAGGAGTACATCATAATTCTTGGAAGCAGTGCTAAGGTGCTCACTGCCATCACAGAAGTCTACTACGCTCAACTCAAAGCCTTCAATTTTATTGGCAAGGCTATAGAAAAGACTCTGGATGGTCATCAAGGTGCAGTCAAGGAGTTGGTGAACAAGAGAATTGATAAATTGATGCCAACACTTAATGACATGAAGACCAAATACATCAAGTTCTCAGACAAACTTCAAGCTCTCACACTCACTCCAGTTGAAGAGAGTATCAAGAAACTCAGGGAGTCCTTCATTGTACTGCATAATATGATCCAACAGGAAATCACAAACAACAATGACAACAAGGTCAAGTTAGAGAAGCTATACAAAGCTAGGTTTGGACCATCTGCATGGGTAATGGAGGAAGTCAAAAATGCAGTACTCAATTCTCTTGGTACATCTCTCTCAACAAGCTCACAGACTGCTCCATCCACATCCACAAATCTTCAAGTTCAATCTCCTCAACATCAAGCGACTGAGCTACAAGCTTCAAATGCTTCTCTCACTACTCAAGATTCTCAAATCACTTCTCTAGTTCAAAGTCAATAGCAGGACATCAAGTCCCTAATATACTCCCAAAAGTATTTTCAGATGCAGACCAATGTGTCTCTGGGAACTATTATATGTGCTTTAAAAGTTCCACTTAAGGAAACACCTCAAATGGTAAGGGCCCAGAACCCTCAAAACTCAACCTTGCCTACTACCAAGCCTAAGGGGGAGATGATGGAGCCCAAGCTAAAATCTAGCCAATCAAGCAAAAGTGAAGATGACATTGGACTTGAAAGAGTCAAGATGACAGCTGAAGGCCCTTGCCTTGACAAAGAGTTTGCTGAATTTCTAGAAGCCCCAAGAGATTCCCTCAATTTCAATCACTTTACATATAAGAAGGATGTAGACAAGTACATAAATTTCCTGATGGTGGTGCTAGTGGCCAGGAAGAATTTCAGAGAAAAGTGAGTCATTGTGAATGTAAATGACTCAGGTGTTGACAGGTGTATGCAGGTGTCCCTTTTTTCTGCAATCAAGAAAGGTATCTGAACTGAATGTATTCATCCAAAAATTCAGGGTAATGAGTCAAGAGGGCACTTTTTTGCTTCATGAGCTCGAAAATGGTCAAATAGGTGTTTTTCCTGAAGCCTGTCTATAGCCAAGTAAATGAGTGGCGTATATCTGGCCCTAACACTAGAAGATGCAAACAGTTCCAACTGCCTAAACACTGTGTCATGGGCAACAAGAAGATGATGATGACTTTGGAAACTGAGTTTAAGACTGTTGAAAATTATCTATATCAGGAATCAGGATCTGCTATGGAGTCAGGATCTGACAAGAGTTATCGGGATATATAACTAATCAGGATCTATCTGACAGTCAGGATTTGTCAAGCTGTTTGGATCTGATGCAGTTAGGATATGCATCATGTTATGAAGGCTATTAGGATATGATTGGATAAGTCAAGGCTACAGGATAAATCAGAATCTGATGATGTAGGATCATAGTCATTGATTTAGATATGTATAGAAACTGGATAAATTATACTGTAATATATCTTAAATTGATAAGAATTGATTATAGTTGTGTGATATATAAACACAAAATAGGTTATCACTTTGTGGTGTGCACAACTCGAGTATTTTTATAACCTAGCAGCTCTTAAGAATATTGTTCTTGAGAGAGTTTTGTAACAGTTTATTAAAGATCAATATAAACTGTTATTTGATTCATCTGTTCTCTATTATCATTACTTTACTTCTGTGATAAATCGATTTATTGGTTAATTATATCCAACCCCCTTAAACAATTAACCTTACTGGGCAAAGTGGTATCAGAGCAGTCAAATTAACTGTTAGTTTGAAAAGATCAAATATGTATGGAAGTAAGTATGAAAGCATGAAAATTCCTATCCTGAAGAAAACTAATTACTCTACATGGAGAGTAAAGATGTTGATGTTCCTTTAAGCTATTGAAGATGCATATGTTGATATTATCAAAAATTGACCTCCTTATCTTGAGAAGGTTGTGTCCATGATACCAACTGTTCCTGAACACTTTATCAAGAAAGAGAAATTAGAATCGTTAGCTTGAGAAGGCTGTAATGCTTAAGGAAGCAAAAGTTAGGAATATTCTACACAACAGTTTGAACAATGAGATGTCCAACAGGGTGATTTCCTGCAAGACTGGAAAATAGATATGGGATGATTTGGAGACATAGTGCCAAAGTACAATGGCAGTAAAGAAGAATAGAAGAGCTATTCTTGTGCAAGAATATGAACAGTTTGATGCCAAGGATGATGAGTCAATTGCTGATTTTTTTCATAGATTCCTGACGCTACTAAATGATCTATGATTGGTTGGAAAATAGTATAACAGGGAAGATTCAAATACCAAGCTTCTGAGAGCTCTTCCTGAAGAATGAGATACCTAAGCCTCAATAATCAGGCATCAATATGATCTTAATTCACTAACATTAGATAAAGTCTTTGGAATGCTGAAACCCCATGATATGGAGATTCAGTAGAGGAAAAATAGGAAGAGTCAGAAGATAAAGATTGTGTCTCTAAATGGTGAAACTCATAAAGGAAAGGAAAAGATGAGTGAGAGGTCAAGAAGAAGGAACATTGTGGAAGAGTCAGATACTGATGAATTATCAGATCATGACACAGATACTGATGAGGATATTGAAATTGAAATAGATGATTCTCAAGTGGTTCAAATTGCTGTTATGCTGGTAAAAGGTTGAAGGATGAGGTTTACAAAATCAAAAAGAAAATATAGTTTTAACATATAGTACTCTAGTGATAGCAAAGGCAAATTCAGAAAAAATGAGGGACAATACACCAAGGGAAGGAAGTTTCATAAATCTAATGTAACTTGTTATAACTGTAATAAAAGAGGACTGTTATTCCCAAAGTATTGTAGAAGGGGGGGGGGGGTTGAATACGATACCTAAAATCTTTTCGATTCGTTTACAAGTTCTTCGTTAAAAGTATGGAATCAAATAAGACACAAAACAATTCGAGGAAGATATTGTTTTATTAATATAATCCTTAAGGTTGCTATAATCTAATCAATAAATTGATTAGCTACAATAAATTCAACAGCATAACAATATATTTACAAGCTTAATAAATGAGGGGCTTTAATGGAGCTCTCGTAAACTAAATTGTGTTGCTGAAGAAGATGACTGACTATGAATTACATTCATTTCGCTTCTATTATAGACTTTTAAATTTAATGGACAGGTGCATATTTGTGTCCACACATTCCATTTAAATTTGCTACAATTGATTCACTGGAAATCATAAAATGCTCTTATGGCGACCTATACATTATGTCTTCTCTATGGCGACTGGATGAGGCTTTATGGCGACCAGGTAAGGCTCTGTGGTGACCAGGTGTACTTATGAAGTCCTATGGCGACCAGGCAAAGCCCTATGGCGATCAGGTGAATCCCTGTAAACTTTAAAGTCCTATGGAGACTAGCCAAAGTCCTATGGCGACCAGGTGAATCCCTGTGAACTTCTTCTATGGCGACTAGGTCTTATGGCGACCACTAATACCTTAGAGATTTCTCTATGGCGACCAGTTCTGTGGCGACCACAGAGTGTCCTGTAGTAGTACACACTTCTATGGCGACTTGAGAGAAGAGTATTATGCCTTAGAGTGTTCTTGCTTCTGTTTAGCCATTCTTCATTGTATCAACATTTTCTTCTGTAACTGAATTAAAATTCCTTCTTCAATACTGATGTTTGGTGCACTGGTCTGGTTCACAAACAACTAGCATTGAGAGAACCTAATTCAATTTGTCTTGTATTTCTGAGCTGATATAGATTGGTGATTATCCATTGCTTCTTTCACTAAACCCTTGATCTGTAACACTTGAAATCAATTCATGTTACTGATGCTTAAAGTCCCTTATTGTCTTATTCTTCATGGTTGCTTGAACATGATAATGAACTTCTTCCCATGATCTGTTAGAGGACTTAATGAGTCAATTACATCTTTTGGTTCTTTGTGTTTATCCTGTCTTCATCTGTATGGTTTCTGTACTTCACAATTTAATATTTTTTATATGTTTCTATTTTTATGTTGAGTTATAAATCCTCGATTACATGTTACATTACATTATGCTTTACAATCTCCCCCAATTTGATTATTAGAGTTCGACAAGAAAATCCCTAAGGATAACTCAACTGATAATAAGAAAAATTACAATCTCAAAACAGATAAAGATATTAAATACATTCTGGATTACATATTCCATTCCAGATTTCTTAAGTTAAAAATTACAAAGAAGTGTTCCTCTAGCCTGAACATATGTTCTATGTCTTCTTTGTCTTTGTTCTCTTCTGCTTCCTGCTTTCTTCTCCTTCTTGGGGCTGATCAGATTTTCTCTTAGAGGCTTTCTTCTTAGGATCTGAAGGTTTTGGAGGAGACTCTTTCAGCTCATTCAATCTAGCTTGCACAGAATCACGAGCTTCTATCTCAAGTGCATTGACTGGAGGTGGATTATTCAGTTCATGAAGCATTATCTCAAGATATTTGACTTTTGTGCATTTAGGAACAAAATCAAACAATAGTGAGGATTTTCTGGACATTACGAAGACTATTATCATTTTTGGATGTCCTCTTACTCTTTTAGTGTCATTGGTTGATTCTTCTTCGATCACTTCATCAAGTATCTTAATAATAGGAATCAAAGCAACCTTGTCTTCTTTACATGTGGATAGTTTGACATCCATCAAGGCTTGTTGTATTGAGTCTGATTCACTTGTCCTGAAGTCTTTGATCTTGATCTTGCTTTTGTTGATTCTAAAGACTAACTCCCCTTCACTGTCAATGCTGATTATGGGTTTATTGTCTTTCAGAAGATTAATCTCTGCTTCCCCATTGATGAACACCATCTCATGATATGCTCTCATAACCTTCTTCATATCCTTCTTTGTGTCTCTGATCATCTTATCATTGAGCCTATATCCATTTAGAACTTCAGCAGCTTTGTAATCTGCTTATGATATTTTAACACATGGAGCTTCCAGTTTAGCTCTTCTGCTCCTGAGTTGACTTTTCAGGAAAGTAAGTTTTAGATAACGAATGGTTCTTATGTGTTGGTCAGACATGGTGATGTTTTGCATCCTACCACCTACAAATACTTTGATCAAGAATGTGTACATAAATGCTTGAGGGGATACATCCATCATCATTCTCCAAAGTTTGTCTCTGAAGTATTCATTCTCATTTGATTTTAACCATGGGATTTTTGAGGCTAAGACAAACATTTCAACAATGTTCAACTTTTTCAACATACTGGTAGACATCTTCATTTACAGACTGTCTCTGTGATTAATAGTTATCTTCCATCTATTCTTCAGAATGTTCACAGTAGTTCCAGTAATTATTTTGCTGAACTGATCATAAAACTCATGGATGTTATCATGTTCCTTTCTATAGTGCTCCACAGTTCTCAGCAGATTAGAGTTACCAGGGTCTGAGTAGTGATATGTTTCTGGTTTGTCCATTTTCTTCTTTATTTCTTCCCATTTGCTTCCTTTCCTGTTAGCTCGAAGATATGATTCTCTCGCTTCTCTGTTCTCCCTTCTTTGAATAGCTCTTTGGATTCTTGCTCTTGATCTTTCCATTTCTTCTCGAATCTCTATATAAGAGCGATTGATTTTCTCTGGAAGTCCATAGAATAAATATAACGACTCGTGTATTTTAAATTATTTAAATATGTGATTATGGAAATTACTAGATAAATAAAATATGTGTATTGGTTTTGACTGCTATGTGTTGTTTGATTAGTAGCTATATGTGATTTATCGTGTACCGGGTTGTCCGCGTGATTAATTTTGGAGTCGTATTGAATTGTTTTCAATTTCAAAAGTGGATTTAATACAAATTTATTTGTATAAATATTTGGAATGTCTCTAAAATTATTTTTATGGTTTTATAATTACAATAATTATTTTTAGGACTTTATAAAATTGAGCAATCAATTTTTCATTAATTATTTATTTTTAAATGATTTTCTGAGTATGTTTAATGGTAAAATCCATATTTAATTATGGAAATCTTCAAAAATTATGAAAATTACATTTAATTATGTTCATATTATTCTGAGAATTTTAAAATTATTTTGGAAATTTTCGGGATCAATTTCACCCGTGCGTCGATTCTTTTAATTGCGAAAAGAGGGTATAAATTGCATTTCAAAAATTGTTTTAAAATTTTGAAACTTATGTTTTTATAAACTTCGGGATATTTGTAATATTTTAAGACTATTTTCGTGATTTTCTGAATTTGTTTTAAGTGCAGTCCGGTTCGTTAATTGCAAAATGCGGGTATGAGTTGCGTTTTAAAAATGCTTTAAAAATTATGAAAATTTTATTTTATTAGCTTCGGGATTTTTAGAAAATTTTAAGACTATTCAGCTAATTTTACGAGTTTATTTCATGTGCAACATGGTTCGATAAATTCCAAAAGCGGGTCATGTCGGGGCTATCAGAAAGGGGAAACACAACACATGTCAAACGTTAGGCTATGCAGGAGATAGGTGGCAGGCTGTGATTGGTTAAAAAAATAATAAAAATAGTAATAAATAGATAGATAAAACACACGCACACGCACCAAACCCCCTTGTTTTTTTCATTGCCGAGTTTCTTCTCCCCCTAGTTCACTCGACTCCCTCTCTCTCTAATCCCTCTTCTTCTTAATTCTCTTTGTTCCCCTCTGTTCCTGGGTTTCTTCCCCAGTCACTGCTTGGTTACCGGTAATCTCCTGATTCCGATTGCTTTTATGTATATATATACGTATATGTGTATCTATATGTGTTACAGTGTGCGTGTGTGTGTCCCAAAAGTGTGTGCGGGTTGTGTGAGCGATGAAGCTGCTGTGCCTTGGATTTTCTGGCCTTTCACGTATTTTCCGGTGACTTTTGTCGGTGTTGTGCTTCCGGTGTTAACTGTTCTTATTCCAATTATTTTCCCAAATTGTTGCGGATAAATGTTTAAGTGGAATTTTGATTTTTCCTTTGCAGGAAAATTTATTGTGATTAAAATTTATGAAATAAAAATTTAGTTTGAGCGGGGAAATTACTAATTAAATTGGTAGAATTTGCGATGGAAACCTGTTGTATACGGGTACCCGCGAGTTTTTGCCGCCGTCGGCGATGAGCCTCGGCGAGCCGACGGTGGACTGTGATAAATTAATTCTGAGTCCTAAAATTTTTAAAAGATTAATTTAGTTATTAAATCTATTTTCAAAATAAAAAGTATTTATTGGGTATACAAAGATTGTATCGAAATTTTGGTTAAGTAATTGATTGTGGTTGGAACTTGTGAAGTGGAATGCGATTGTTGTTGAAGTAATTGTTTTGATTGGTGGATTGTTGTGGTGAATTAACGTCGATTATATTCGACGGGTAGTCCGATAAACGAAGGAGACGTTACCCGATTTCCGGGAAACTGAATTACGTAAATACGGGAACGTATCTGATAATTATCGGGACGTCGAGTGACTATATATGTGTGTGTGTGTGTGTGTGTTTTATACGAACTTGGTTGTACGATGTGATGGAATATTTTGCCAAATCAATAACCCTGATTTCGTAAAATAAAGAGTATATGTATTTTCCGAAAACGAACACCGAACCTGATTTTCGAGATTGTGAACCCTACTTGTTGCGTGTGTTATTATAATATAAATAATTACGAGTTGGGTTTGAATATCGTTGGGTAAAATTGGTATCGAGGATATGTCAAGCATACCTAGACGTCTAACGTAGGGTATTTCAACCCTGTAGGTTATAGTCGGGAACCTTGAAGTGGACGATGGACTAGAGATGACCTAGTAGTCAGTCGACGAGCTCAGTAGAGTTTTAACAGAAAAACTTGAGTATCAAAGTCGAATCCAATGGGATCCAGTGGATAGAAAATAATGCCTGAGCGACAGAGTCGGCTCAGAGTCGATCAGTAATAGTTGTAAAGCCCTGTAAGGCAAGTACTTCTAAACTTTTCTTCAAGATATATCGCAAATATTTTCGAACTGTTTCATAATATGTCGCTATTATTCAAAATGACTCATGTTCTATATTGAAAGTGTTTTAAACTATTTAACCTTGAACCCTGATTTTTCTTGATCTTGAGCTATAAGCCTTATTCTTTGTAAACCGTCCTTTGTTGATCCTCAGACACCAAACCATACAAATATGATACTACTCCCCAAATGTATAACTACCAAACACCAAACACTGGAAGAGAATTGTTTGAAAACACAGAAACTTTTATACTCCAACCATTCTTTATAACATCAAAGTACTATACCTTGAAAAATCATTACTGGTCTAATACCTGATCCTTTTACAAACTGAAAACCGTTTCTTATACATACCCTGTTATACTCTCGTGATACTCATGAATCGCATTACGTTTTTATGCCAATGCTTTATCGCTGTTGATTATGATCTTGTTTATTTAATTACATTGTTTATTATACTGAATTATTTTAGAATTGGATAGTTTTCTTTATGTGGACCAGATTCGTGGTCGAATTAGGCCAATGTGTGCCTTGGATCTAGTTCGTAGAGCAGAGCTGTGTGCTTCGCTCGAGGTTAGTGCGTGACTGATCAACAGCCTAACCTTGGTTTTTTTTAAACTTAAAATGAATGTCCAATTCTAAAGATTAGTTAAAAAAAAACTTGATTCCTATGAATCATCTCATTTGATCATTGTTTAACCTCAGTTATCGTGATTATGACTTGCTGAGCTAGTTAGCTCACTCTTGCGAATCTTTTTATATATTTTACAGTTGAAAAGGATATGGATGATAGTGAAGTTCCTCAGTCCAAAGTGTGGGCTAAGGTTCCAGTTTGAGTTGGTTCAAGCTAGCAGGAACTTCATTCGGTAGAGAGATAGTACGATTCTAAGAATAATTTCATTATCAGTTATAAGTTAAATTAGTTGGGATTTGGTACGTTGTAATAAAAGTTAAGGTTGTGGCTTGTATTCATACTTTAACCTGTTGCGATCCGTGGTTATGTAAAGCAGGGTCATTGTAAATAATATTTTTTATACAGGTTTTTATATGGTGTATGTGTTATGGACCCCAAACCTCTGACCCAGGTTTGGAGGGCGCCACAGGTTGGTATCAGAGCTACAAGTTATAAGTCACTGAAACAAGCCTAGATTGTCGGGATTGGGTAGAGGGTTAGGATTAGGAATTGGAAATAGAAAGATAAGACGTTGTGAGATTGAGTGCGATTGTATAATAGGTCTCCGACACGGTTCGTATTGCGATTCAGGGTTCTTAACTTGTGACGTGTTTTCCAGACAACGGCAATGGCAGATCCTGATTTCCCTGTATCGTTTGATCGTTTGGAGCTTTCGGTTCAAGGATCGTCACCTTATCTCGGATTTGATTTGCACCTTGTTTCTCCATCAGTATTAATGGTACTACCTTCTGTTATGACAATCGCACCTCTTCAAGCTATTTTACGTTATTCTACCACCTCTTGATACGAGACTACCTATTTAAGAACCTCCATTTGTTTATTCTTGTTTTACTGGACATTCGGCTGTGAGTGTATCTCTTTAGTTTACCCTACCTCCTGTTCTATATCCTCGGTTTAAAACTTGTTCTATGACGCAACAGTACCTACAAGGATGGATTTGAAAGCTACTGTAAATGGTGGGTACTTGAGATATAAATAAAGGTGATAAAAAGTTTAGAAAGAAGATTTAAGTGTTCAGGAGGATAGCTGTTATCAGGTTAAAAGAAGTCATTAGTAGTTAGGCCACCCATGACTAGACTGTGGAATTGACTAGATGAGTTTTGAAAGAGAATTAGAGAAGAGTATGGATCTGGAGCTTTCCTAAGAGTTAGATAATGGTGTTAGGATGATATGATATATTTGTAGTAACACTGTGATGTGTCGTCAGTGGATTTGTTGACTATTGGATAACCTGTTCTACTTTACGACTGCAAAGTTGATGACGGGAGCATTACCAGTATGAAAGTGTTGATGTGAAGCTACGAATACAATAACATGCAACGGCAATTGAAGTGATCATCGATTAAGGAAAGCAAATGGACCCAATAAAGGAGATAATGTAGATTGAAGTAAATGGACCTTTATGTGATCGGTCCTTTAATTTGGTACCTTGTTATAGGTTGGAAGGACAACAACCAACTCATACAGTAAGGACAACCAGATTTATGATTTTCAAAATTTTAACAAGTTTTCGAAAAAGATTTTTCCTTACAAAATTTCTAAAAGCCTTTTTGAATAAATGTAAGTTTTAAACATTGGTTGTCAAGTTACTACTTGAGTTTCTTGTTTGTCAAAAAAAGACCCGGATTACTTGGAAGGATACTTATTTTAGATTTAGTATTGTTAATTCAGAGAAAAAAAATAACCCGCGATTATGAAGAAGTTAATTATTCCTAACGGTAAAGTGCAAATATTGTTTGATAAGATTAACAATGGAATCCGCGTATAGAGTAATTGTTCATTCAGTGGCAGAGACCATTAAAGTTTAAAAAATTCATTGATGTAAAAGGAGCTTGGGCGTGATCGAAGAAGAATGGGAAGATTTCCAGACTTTTCTAAAATAAGAATATTATTAACAAAAGGATCGTTATGTTGAATGGTTCGTGGATATTCTAAATTAAAAAGAGGAAACCCGAAGTTATTTGATGAGAACGCCATTATGATCGAATTGTTAAAGTATTATATGTGTAGGTGCGATGTTAAAGACGCAAGACGTGAGAAGTAAGAATTTACCATAATGCTTAATTTGCGAAGGCATTTCAGCGTACTTTCTAAACTTATATGGAACAATGGGAATATGATCGAACAAGCTCGAAAGATAAATACAAGTGAAATGTGGATGGTGACCAATGGTATCATTCTTGTCTTCAATACTACAGCGTATATTCCTTTTTAATTCCTCAAAATGTATGAACTTCTTTTCTTAATAAACTCCTTATGATGATATCAAAAAGGAGGATATTGCATTCCTTTCAAATTTAATTGTTCCCCTCAAGTTTGCTCTCTGATTGGGACGAACAGTATTATGGTGAGACGCTTTGTCAGGAATGACAAAGAGTCGGGTGAGACGCCACCTAATCATGTATTGTATGCCATATGGTATGAAAGACTGGCCATCTTAAGTACCAATGTGGTTGTCTCATTCATATTCAAATCCTTACTTCTTCTTTCTTTTCAAATCTATTTTTTGTTGAATTATGAATCCTTTTAGTTATTTTGTTATACCGTCGTTCTTTGAAAAGTTTTTCAAGTAAAAATCAACGTATCCTGAATCAAGTGGACGAAGTTCCATCTACCTCTCATGCATGGAAGGGAAACAAGGGCATATGGCGAGGATTGCAAATCACTAGCCCAGTCAGGGATGCACTAGGAGTCGATGGAATCGATTCCAATAAGGCATACGTCTCCAAGAACGAGAGTTTGCGAGTTGTCTGTAAAATATGTTATTCAGAATATGGACGTGATGACATGGATGATTATGGTGAATATCTTATGTGTTAAAGTATTGTGAGATGTGGAAGCAACTTGATTGTTTATTCCCCCCAAGGTATTGTTGATAAGATGATCTATCCCGTTGAACTGATAAGATTATGACTAAAGGATTAGCAAATTTAAGAACGTGTATTTGTTAAATAAATGAGTACCAATGGTGGAATTGAGATTTCTGGAAATAAGTTGTGAAGAATCGATATCATTTAAGATAAGAGGATTTGACATTATTCTACGGAATGGATTAACTATTTATGCATGATGCCCAGACAAACCGTCGTGATGAAGAGGTAGTCCTGAAGACGTCAAATGAGAATAAGATGAGGTATAAAGGAAGGAGGGTAAAGAATTTGTTAACAATGATTACAGTGATCAAGATGTGAGCATTATGGTGATTATGGGATAAATAAAAGTCAGAAAAAAACAAAATTTGAAGATTTGATAGCAATTAAGGAGTTTCAAGATATGTTTCCAGATAAGTTATCAACATTTGCTCTAGATAGAGAAATGAAGCTCGCGATTGACTTAGCACCTGAGACGAAGCCAGTGACTAAGGCTTTACCCAAAATGGCACCAGTTAAAATGAGGAAGTTAGCAAAGCATATGCAAGAGATGTTAGAAAAAGGAGCGATTAGACCTAGTGTACCCCATAAGGTGCACCAGTATTAATTGTTAATAAGAAAGATGAAAGTATGAAATTATGCGTCGACTAGCGAAAGCTCAACAAGTTTACTATCAAGAGCAAGTATCTGTTACCTCGAACCAATGATTTGTTTAATTAAACGAAAGAAGCAAAGTACTTTTATAAGATTGATTTAAGACTTGGTATTTCACCAATTGAAGATTGAACCTATGGATATATCAAAGATAATTTTTAGAACTAATTACTGTTCTCGTATTGTCATTTGGATTAACCCATATACCAGTAATATTTGAACTTGATGGACAGAATCTTTAAGGAATATCTGGATAAGCTGTAGTTGTAATACTTAAAGTCAACGGAGGACCATGCAAAACATTTAATGATAACTGGGAAGTTGGAGAAGAAAGAAGTTGTATGAAGTATAGTTCTTAGCATGACTAGTCAATATGGAGAAGATCAAAAGAGATTCATCAGAAATTAAAGTTACTATGAATAAAGAAAGATCAAAAACACCATCAAAGGTAAGGGGTTTTACAATGGACCGGTTATTATTGAAAATTTGTGCAAGATTTCTTGAAAGTTGCAATACCTTTGACGAAGCTAACCAGGAAAAACAAGAAGTTTATATGAAATGGAGAAGGGTGAAGAAATTTTTGCGGAGTTAAATGAAAGAACGGTTACGTCACCTGCTTTATTACTTTGAAAGTATCAAGGAGATTTTGTAGTTTATAGTGATGCTTCTCATAATGAAATAGGATGTGTGTTGATGCAGCACAATAAAGTTATTGTATATACATCCAGACAACCAAAACCTTATGAACAGAAGTATCCTACTCGTAATTGGGACTAACAATAATAATATTTGTTTTAAAAGATTGGGAAACAAGATATGTATGGATAAAAGCGTAAGATCTATACAGACCATAAAAGTTTGAAATATGTACGTACGAGGAAAAGTAAATGTAGAGGCAAGCGATAAGTGAAAAGGAGAGAACGAACATAGAAACTGTACCAGAAGAATTATCTATGGAATTTTAAAAGTTGGAGTTGGAAGTCAGATATATAATCCTAAGGAAACAGGGATGGGTAGTATGACCTTTTAGTCAGAATTGTTAAGAAACGATAAGGAGAGGTCAAGGGAAGATAATGGATCACGATGTTAACAGTTAGTAAGAGGAAGATTATGCACCCAGAAGAACGATCATGATATTCCTAGGTTTTCTTCCAGTATTTGGATGTTATAAGTAAAGGAATTAAGAAATGAGATCCCACAGGGAATTCACAATATCAAGTATTTAATTCATTAAAGAAATGCCAAGATATACGGAAATTTTAAAGAAAAATAGTGATAACCAAGTATAAGAAGGAAATCTCAAAATGGATTAGGAAGTGTTGGACATGTCAAAGAATTAAGGCGAAGTATGAGAGGCCTAGTGGATAAGGCAGACCCAGGGAGTGGTTTTACAAGAAGCGAATCGTGAAGTGTACCAGTAATGTTAATGAAAAGAAGGAATGAAATTATGAGAGTATGTACTGATTATCGGGAGTTTAACAAAACAACGAATAAGAATAAGTGACCCCTATAAAGAATTGATTACTTATGAGACCTAATTCAAGAAATGTGTTATGCATCAAGGATTAACTTAAGATTCGACCTGAGAACATAACGAAGATTACGATCAAAATGAGTTAAGAGCATTGCAAGATCTGGTGATATTATGTGAAATAACAAGTGTAGCAGTTGGCTATAAGGAATTAAGGAACATGTTGTAAAAGGAGTACTCAGATAAGCGAATTGTATTTATTGATAACATCTTCAGCTATTCAGAGAATAAGAGAGTCGGTTTGAAATGCCCAAGGATTTTTCCCCAATGGTTGAAAGGAAAGTAGCTATGCGTTGAGTTTTCAAGTATGAAATTTTGACATAGGTTAACAAAAGATTCTGATTAATCCATCATCAACCACCTAAACAAAGTCGTGTGGTAACAGATGCCTTGTGCCGAAAGAAAGGATTGGACGTAAATGATTTGGAAAGAGTGGAATATGAGTTCGAATACCTAAAAGAAATAATAAGTGAATATATGAGATTACTTTTCAGCCTTAATTGATAGAAACGAATAAGAGATATTTAAATGTTTGGAAAGTAAGTTGAAAATGAGCACCGCCTACCATCCTTAAACAAAGGGTCAGAGCGAGGGAGCGATTCAGGAAATATAAGGTATGTTGAGAGATAGAATTTCAAGGAGAACTGGGATGATCATTTATCATCAATGTCAGCTTTAGAATGCCACTTTACCAAGCCTTATTTGGACGCAAGTGTAGGTCCCCACTTTATTGAGATAAAGTGGGAGAAAGAAAGTCGTCAATTCCTAAGTTAATTCAGCACACCAAGGGTGTAGTGATATTGATTGAAGCAGCTCGGAATAGACAAAGAAAGACGGCAAAATTTTATCAAGAGAGAGTATGAGTATAGAAATAGGACCGGTAATGTTAGTAAAAGTTTCACCTTGACAGAGATTGGATAGGTCTGAATAGAAGGGACACGTTGAGTCCTAAATTAGTGAACCATTCGAGGTATTGATAAATATAGATAGAGTTATTTACGAGTTGATGTTACCATCACAACAATATATACATATAATGTAGTTGCCTGTCAATGTTAAAGCGATAAGTATCTGATTTGAATTAAGCGATTGATTAGGAGCCAATGGGCTCTTGTCTAAGTTTGTTCTGCATATAGTGATCGATCCAAATTCTTGATCGTTAAAGGCGAGTTCTTGGAAATGAGAGTATATCCATAATAAGTACGTTTGAAATCCTCGAGTATAAGAGTCTACTTTGGAAATTAGAGTCAAATATGCTTGACAAATATCCTTACTTGTTTAGTTAGACCAGATTTTGAGGACAGAATCTTTTTAAGGGGGAAGGATATAACGGCTCGTGTATTTTAAATTATTTAAATATGTGATTATGTAAATTACTAGATAAATAAAATATGTGTATTGGTTTTGACCTCTATATGTTGTTTGATTAGTAGCTATATGTGATTTATGGTGTACCGGGTTGTCCGCGTGATTAATTTTGGAGTTGTATTGAATTGTTTTCAATTTCAAAAGTGGATTTAATGCAAATTTATTTGTATAAATATTTGGAATGTCTCTAAAATTGTTTTTATGGTTTTATAATTACAATAATTATTTTTAGGATTTTATAAAATTGAGAAATCAATATTTCATTAATTATTTATTTTTAAATGATTTTCTGAGTATGTTGAATGGTAAAATCCATATTTAATTATGGAAATCTTCAAAAATTATGAAACTTATATTTTATTAAGTTCGTATTATTCTGAAAATTTTAAAATTATTTTGGAAATTTTTGGGATTAATTTCACCCGCCCGTCGATTCTTTTAATTGCGAAAAGCGGGTATAAATTGCATTTCAAAAATTGTTTTAAAATTTTGAAACTTATGTTTTTATAAACTTCGTGATATTTGTAACATTTTAAGACTATTTTCGTGATTTTCTAAATTTGTTTTAAGTACAGCCCGGTTCGTTAATTGCAAAATACGGGTATGAGTTGCGTTTCAAAAATGCTTTAAAAATTATGAAAATTTTATTTTATTAGCTTCGGGATTTTTAAAAAATTTTAAGACTATTCAGCTAATTTTACGAGTTTATTTCATGTGCAACATGGTTTGATAAATTCCAAAAGCGGGTCAGATCGGGGCTATCTGAAAGGGGAAACACAACACGTGTCAAGCGTTAGGCTATGCAGGAGATAGGTGGCAGGCTGTGATTGGTTAAAATAATAATAATAATAAAAATAATAATAAATAGATAGATAAAACACACGCACACGCACCAAACCCCCCTGTTTTGTTCATGGCCGAGTTTCTTCTCCCCCTAGTTCACTCGATTCCCCCTCTCTCTAATCCCTCTTCTTTTCAATTCTCTTTGTTCCCCTCTGTTCCTGGGTTTCTTCCCCAGTCACTTCTTGGTTACCGGTAATCGCCTGATTCTGATTGCTTTTATGTATATATATACGTATATGCGTATCTATATGTGTTACAGTGTGCGTGTGTGTCCTAAAAGTGTGTGCGGGTTGTGTGAGTGATGAAGCTGCCGTGACTTGGATTTTCTGGCCATTCACGTATTTTCCGGCGACTTTTGCCGGTGTTGTGCTTCCTATGTTAACTGTTCTTATTCCAATTATTTCCCCAAATTGTTGCGGATATATGTATAACTGGAATTTTGATTTTTCCTTTGCAGGAAAATTTATTGTGATTAAAATTTTTGAAAAAAAAAATTAGTTTGAGCGGGGAAATTACTAATTAAATTGGTGGAATTTGCGATGGAAACCCATTGTATGCGGGTACCCGCGAGTTTTTGCCATCGTCGGCGATGAGCCTCGGCGAGCCGACGGTGGACTGTGATGAATTAATTCTGAGTCCTAAAATTTTTAAAAGATTAATTTAGTTAGTAAAGCTATTTTCAAAATAAAAAGTATTTATTGGGTATATAAAGATTGTATCGAAATTTTGGTTACGTAATTGATTGTAGTTGGAACTTGTGAAGTGGAATGCGATTGTTGTTGAAGTAATTGTTTTGATTTGTGGATTGTTGTGGTGAATTGACGTCGATTGTATTCGACGGGTAGTCCGATAAACGAAGGAGACGCTGCCCGATTTCCGGGAAACTGAATTACGTAAATAAGGGAACGTATCCGATGATTATCGGGACGTCGAATGACTATATATATGTGTGTGTGTTTTATACGAACTTGGTTGTATGATGTGATGGAATATTTTGCCAAATCGATCACCCTGATTTCGTAAAATAAAGAGTATATGTATTTTCCGAAAACGAACACCGAACCAATTTTCGAGTTTGTTAACCCTACTTGTTGCGTGTGTTATTATAATATAAATAATTATGAGTCGGGTTTTAATATCGTTGGGTAAATTTGGTATCGAGGATATGTCAAGCATACCTAGAGGTCTAACGTAGGGTATTTCAACCCTGTAGGTTATAGTCGGGAACCTGGAAGTGGACGATGGACTAGAGATGACCTAGTAGTCAGTCGACGAGCTCAGTAGAGTTTCAACGGAAAAACTTGAGTATCAAAGTCGAATCAAATGGGATCTAGTGGATAGACAATAAAGCCTGAGCGACAGAGTTGGCTCAGAGTCGATCAGTAATAGTTGTAAAGCCCTGTAAGGCAAGTACTTATGAACTTTTCTTCAAGATATATCGCAAATATTTTCGAACTATTTCATAACATGTCGCTATTATTCAAAATGACTCATGTTCTATATTGCAGGTGTTTTAAACTATTTAACCTTGAACCCTGATTTTTCTTGATCTTGAGCCATAAGCCTTATTCTTTATAAACTGTCCTTTGTTGATCCTCAGACACCAAACCATACAAATATGATACTACTCCCCAAATGTATAACTACCAAACACCAAACACTGGAAGAGAATTGTTTGAAAACACAGAAACTTTTATACTCCAACCATTCTTTATAACATCAAAGTACTATACCTTAAAAAATCATTACTGGTCTAATACTTGATCCTTTTACAAACTGAAAACCGTTTCTTATACATACCCTGTTATACCCTCGTGATACTCATGAATTGCATGACATTTTTATACCAATGCTTTATCGCTGTTGATTATGATCTTGCTTATTGAATTACATTGTTTATTATACTGAATTGTTTTAGAATTGGATAGTTTTCTTTATGTGGACCAGATTCATGGTCAGACCAGATTCGTGGTCGAATTAGGCCAATGTGTGCCTTGGATCCAGTTCGTAGAGCAGAGCTGTGTGCTTCGCTTGGGGTAAGTGCGTGACTGATCAGCAGCCTAACCTTATTTTTTTTTAAAACTTAAAATGAATGTCCAATTCTAAAGATTAGTTAAAAAGAAACTTGATTCCTCTGAATCATCTCATTTGATCATTGTTTAACCTCAATTATCGTTATTATGACTTGCTGAGCTAGTTAGCTCACTCTTGCGAATCTTTTTACATATTTTACAGTTGAAAAGGATATGGATGATAGTGAAGTTCTTCAGTCCAAAGTGCGGGCTAAGTTTCCAGTTTGAGTTGGTTTGAGCTAGCAGGAGCTTCGGCTAGCAGGATCTTCATTCGGTAGAGAGATAGTACGATTGTAAGAATAATTTCATTATCAGTTGTAAGTTAAATTAGTTGGGATTTGGTACGTTGTAATAAAAGTTAAGGTTGTGGCTTATTTTCATACTTTAACCTGTTGCGATCCTGTTTATGTAAAGCAGGGTCATTGTAAATAATATTTTTTATACAGGTTTTTATATGGTGTATGTGTTGTGGACCCCAAACCTCTGACCCAGGTTTGGAGGGCACCACAATAAACAATCGTATGAGAAAACATCTTCATCTTCAAACTCTTCATCCTCAGTAATGGTCTTTCTCTCTTTTATAGACACTTCTTCAAATCTTGGCTCACACCCATTGGAACATCACTTTCATCTATTTCACCTTCTTCTAGTTCATCTTCAGAGAATAAGGGTCTTGGAGCATATATCTGAGATAACAAATTTCTTTGAGTTGTAATGATTTGGCTCAGATGTCCTGATTGCTCCCCCTGAGATATTGCACTTTCCTTAGAGAATCTTTCCTTGAAGAGCACCATTTCATCAATCCTCTATTCTAGATCTTCCTTCATCTTATCTCGAAATTCATCATAAGTACTAGTAGTTTGAAATGCATCTTGAAGTAGATTAACAGCAGTGTCTACTTTTTCTTGTTCTACTACCCTTTTCTCCCCCTCAGTTGGGTTATCCTTCAGAGCTGGTGTTGATTGAGCATGTAAGGTCGAGATAGGGATCTCAAGAGAAACAGGCAGTTGCTTACTGACTGAGGTCATTGACCCAGTACTGGCAAGAGCTGCTTCAGATGAGACCGGGATCGGCGCTTTCTTGCTAATTGAGAGCGTTGGCTCAGTGTTGGCAATTGCTTTTCCTTTCCTGTATGAGAGAGAGATCGCTCAATGAATTCCCGTAAACTAGCAAATGCTGCTTGCTGATGTTCAAGTTGATCGGAAAGACTGGCTATCTGATGATCCCTAAGAGATTGTTATGTCTGAAAATGTTGATCTTTAAGAGCCAGCTGTTCTTTGAGATAGTTGTCTTTGAAAGCTAGCTGCTCTTTAAGATAGGATTTGGTGACATAGTTTGAGAGATCTATTTGTGTAGTTTGGATGGTAGGTGTCTCACAGGCTTCTCACAGTGTATCGCTCAGCACTCTAGCACTCAGTTTAGGGTCATGTGTGTAACTTGTTCTCACATTTTACTCCGCTCAAAGCTCCGAATTCCAATTGTACCTGTAGAAGACACTGGAACCATCCTTAAGGAGGTCAGCAGTGGTGCAATGGGAGTTCGCAATTCCCGATCCTTGTCTGAGACAAGTTTCCTGTCATCAGGAGATGACTCATCCAGAGTTAGAATCTCTGGGAGGAGCACTGGGGCCGTCATACTTGGCATCTGATCCCTAGCTTCCCCTTGTATCTGTGAAGATACATTCCCCTTAGGCTCACTAGTGAAATCTAGTTCATCGCCAATGGGTTGTCGATCCACACCTACGTCGGATCCACTATCCGCAGATGCATCCAGGGTTATTAGTCCTGGGGAGGTAAGTGATGCGCTAGATTTGGCAGCAATTACAGCACTCTCTCCTAACACCTGTGAAGGCAGTTGATTCATTAAAGGACCTTGAACAAGATATTCTAACTGTAAAATGGTTGAATGCCCTGTTTCCGTCAATACTTCCTTACCAAAGAGATCTCTTCTAATCAACTTATTTAATACTTCAAGAGCTTGGATATCGGATAGTGTGTTTGACTCATTACAGGATGCCTTGGCCGACAGGCGAATTTCAATAGATCTACCTTGTTGAGAAGATAGATCTAGTAACTGTTTAGTTGCCTTTTTAGCCAGAGAATCCTTTTGAGAAGATACCTGGAGGTTTGCAGTTGTCTCAGGAAATTTACTTCTTTACTTCAAAGGAGACAAAGCTGTGGGTTCTCTCAAAGTACCTTCCTTATTTGCTGCATCTAGTGCAGTTTCTCCCTCTACATGCATAGGGTCCTTATACTCTAGGTTTTGGGCTAAGAGAGTTGAAGGTATTTGATTGGGCTTTAGAGGGAGGTTATGAATTTGTGGTATGCCAAATTCACTCCCTCTCCTATCTACTTGTTCAATAAGTAGTTGTGTGTGATGTGGGTCAAGATGTAATTGATCTATACTAATGAAATCAGAGCATGCTTCATAGGTATTACTCATAGCAGATATACCCATGCCAGAGAAAGCTGGTTTATAGAAAGATGTATTAGAGTGAGTAGACTCAGCAACTTGGGGAGGTTGTCTAGCAGCTTCAAGTTGAGGTTGTGGAGAATTTTCAGGTTCAGCTTCTTGTTCTGGTTCAACTTCATCATCCGCTTGATCACCATGTTCAGGCTCAGGTTGATCTGCTTCTTCATTCATATTCTCTTTATGTACATGAGCAATGTTTTCCTGTGGTGCATTATTAGCTTGAGGTTCACCTTCATCGTCTTCATCTTCATATTGAGCATTGATGGTAGCAAAGACATCTGTCATATGCTCTGTTAGGAAAGCAACATTTTTATTTGAATAGTTTCCTTTCCTGTGCAATTTAGTCACTATCATTAGGGACAAGATAGGAGAATCTTCCAAGATGTCACTGTGAGTTGATGCTTTTTGTGCTTCTGATAGTTTTCCATTGAGCACAATCTGAAGAAACCTTGTATATAAGATAAAGTTTTGATGCTGAGATTGGTTCTCCAAAATGTGCTTCATGAATAAACGCCCAAAGTTGATACGAAGATTATTTGCGACAGCAACCCCAACAATTTGATTGAAATTAGTCAGTCCATGGAATCGACCAGTCTTGGGAGCCAAGCAGTGAGATAATATGTTGAAGAACATATTCCATTCTTTTGGAAGATGACTCTTGTTGAAGTGTTTAGGAAAATCATCATTCCCTGTCAATATGCTTTTTATTCCTCTGAAGAAGCTCAGTAATTTCCAGTCTTCTGGAATGGCATCAAAATTATCACGAGGTAGCTGAAGATGTTCATTTAAATCGACTTCTGTGATTCTGATGGTATCATTACCAATAACAAAGGAAAAAGCCAGTTGTTCACCATCAGAGGAGTTTATAGTTGTTCTATGCACATGCCTGAGAAGCTCAACATTTAATTTCACATTAGTAGTTAATGCAAAGCGCACGATGGAGTGTTCATTTAGAAAACGGATCCATGTCTCAAAATGTGCCATTTTAACTGGATCACGTTCAATAATTAAAACAAAATTTGTTTTTGGAATCTGAATATTATTCGGCATTTAATTAAAAATGAGAATAATATTTGGATTTAAAATAAATAAATTTGTGTCCATCAAATTATAAGATAGATCAAATAGAGCAAAATATTTTGAACACGCTTTTTTTTTAAAAAAAAAATTAACCAAACGAGACCTTAAGAAGAAATTAAAGAGAAATCAATCCAATTAACAAAAAAAAGTTTGTTTAGCCAAACAAAGCCTTAATCACAAAAAAGGGTAATTTGATCTCTCCAAACACCCGGTGGAATCTCTTAAAAGTGTTATCAAATTAATCCTTGTTCTCTGGGCTTTCAGAATCTTCAATTACTATAAATTTTGGCAAAGTTTTGTTACATTTTTTTATCAAACTAAAAATTTCTTCTTCTCCCTCACTTGCGACTGTGTTGTGTAAATATTCTGAAAAACAATCGGTTATATGTATATATACTCACAAAAATCAAGTTGAAATGCTAAGTGCTCCGTGACGACTGAGAAGGTTATGGGCATTCTGTGGCGACCAGGGAGTCATCCTCTGGCGATTACAGAGAAGTCACTTAGGGAATTCTAAGTGTTCTCTCTCTGGTCACCAAGGAGTCCACTCCTATGGCGACTGCAGAGAAATCACTTAGATAATTCTAAGTGTTTTCTCTATGGTGACCAAGGAGTCCAATCCTATTGCGACTACAGAGAAGTCACTTAGAAAATTCTAAGTGTTGTCTCTGTGGAGACCAAGGACCCCTGGTAAGATCCTATGGCGATCAGCCCTCTGAGGTGACCAAAGAGCCATATTATGCCCTTTACAGATATTTCAGTTCCCTGTGGTGACCACAACATGCACTTGACCATTTATATCAAAAAATTACACTATTAACTGAATATAATTTTGTGCTACTAAGATTATAATTTTAACAGTTTCCTTTAAATAATTGTGAATTTAAAAGATGTTAGAATTAATAAATCACAATTATTTTTCACTACTTATACAACTATTATCACTAAATTGATAACACTATATTTTTGTGAAAAATTATTATGCTGCAGTTTTTAATACTAATTCCAATGAACCCCTTTAAATATTAATTATTTAAAGTCCACTGAAATTAAATTACGTAGCTTTATCAATATGAATGTGCTAAAACATATATATATTTGGATGCAAGCGCATAAATGATTGAATTACGAGAAATTATTAATGGCATGTAAACTTAGATGTCCTTAAAATATTGAAATTAAATAACAAGTAAATTTAACCAAGACAAATTGCAGTTTCTAACTTCTAAAATTAATTAGAAAGATTTAACATCCCAAGCTCACTAACCAACTTAGAGAAAGTGTTTTCATCAAGTGGTTTTGTGAAGATGTCTGCAATTTGGTCCTCTGTGGGTACAAAATGTAACTCCACAGTGCCATTTGTGACATGCTCTCTGATAAAGTGATAGCTGATATCAATGTGCTTTGTTCTTGAGTGCTGAACTGGGTTGTTTGAGATTTTTATTGCACTAGTATTGTCACAAAATATTGAGATCTTTGATACCAACAGACCATAATCCCAGAGTAGGTTCCTCATCCACAAGATTTGAGCACAACAGCTTCCAGCAGCTATGTATTCAGCTTTAGCAGTTGATGTGGATACTGAGTGTTGCTTCTTGCTATGCTAGGATACCAATCTTCTCCCAAGAAACTGACAGCTTCCTGATGTACTTTTCCGGTCAATCTTACAACCTACAAAATCTGAATCTGTATAGCTGTTAGTCCCTAACAATACAACAAGAATTACAGAAGGGGGGTTGAATGTAATTCTGGCTACTTTTTGAGATTAATGAAAAATGGTTCTAACTTAATAATATATAAGTGTTTGATTTGCAAAGTACGGAATAAAGAGTTAGATAAATCAAAACATAAGTAATAAAAACACAAGTCTCTAAAAACTTTCTGGTGGATTTGAATGTATCCACCATATATATATTATATATCAAGAGAACCCTATGAAGCTTGAATAGCTCACAGCTGCTTACAAATATGAACAACTAAACTTAAAGAGAAATGCTATATGATTCAGCTTACAATTGTTTCTCTGAGAATGCATTTGCTTAGTCTTGTTGTTGTTGTTTTACTTGCTACTCTTGGTTTATATATCACCAAGATTACATAGTAATAAGACAAGATAATAAAACAAAACCTATCAAGTCTAATACCAAGCCACTTCACTACTCTATTCCATCTTTTTTGAATATCTTCATAATAGCATGGAAATAGTAATACTTCTTTGTTCTAAAAAACCCAGCTGAATAGGCTGCCATATTCCTTTTTCAAACACTCGACGCATGTGAATGTGTTGTCACTGTCAACAGATGTTTGAATTGATCATCCGTCGGGTACATGATTATCATCGGTCGGGTTGCCTTGTTGATCATCCATCGGGTAGCTTTGTTGAACATCCGTCGGGTAGCTATTTGACACTTGACTTCATTTCACTTATGCAGAATTATAAGACATCTTATATTTATAATTAATCAGCCTATTCTGTATATCTAATTAAAGTCAACATGACTTATATGCTACTACGGAATCTATACAAAGGTGTTTGTAGAAATGTGCTACATGACTTATTGTTACATAAGCTACTCACTCGATGGATGTCAAATCATCATCCGTCGGGACTATATTGAGTCATCCGTCGTGATTATATTTGATCATCCGTCGAGCGCTACATTTTTCACTAAGTTGAATCAACTAAGGTGTTGTGTTAATGTAATCATCAAGTTCACAACATATTCCCAACAATTTCCCCCAATTTATGCCTACTAGAATTTGTTGTGTATATGTTGTGCACTTGATAATTTCATGAACAAAACACCTTGGTAGATTTTACTAAGTGAAAATATGTAGCACTCGACGGATAAGATTTTTAGTCCCGGCGGATAATTCATTTTGGTCCCGACGGATGATGAATTATTATCCATCGAGTGAGTAGCTTATGTAACAATAAGTCTGTAGCACATTTCTGCATACACATTGTTTAGAATCTGTAATAGTACTTAAGTCATGTTGACTTTAGTTAGATATGCAGAATAGGTTGATTAATTGTACATAGATGATGTCTTGTAATTCTGCATAAGTGAAATGAAGTCAAGTGCCTGATTGCTACCCGACGGATAAACAACAATGAATTCGACGGATGATCATGAACCCGACGGATAAAGAATTCAAATATCTGTTGATAGTGACAACACAGTCACATGCGTCGAGTGGATGCAAATGGAATGTGATAGCCTATTCAACTGGGTTTTCGAGAACAAAGAAGCATTGCCATTTCCATGCTATTATGAAGATATTCAAAGATGCTGGAATTGAGTAATGAAGTATCATTGTAATAGACTAGATAGTTTTGTTTTATTATCCTGTCATATTACTTTGTAATCTTGGTGATATATAAACCAAGAAGCAGCAACTAAAAAAATATATGAGATATAAGCAGAGAAACATTTGTAAGCAGAATTCTTAGCATTTCTCTGCATTCTTAGTTGTTCAATATTTGTAAACAGCTATGCTTTTTGCACACAGAGTTCTCTCGATATATATTATATATCTCTGGTGGAATCATTCAAATCCACCATAAAGTTTTTAAAGACTCTTATTTTTAATTACTTGTGTTTTGATTCATTTAAGTAACTATTCCGCATTGTGTTAATCAATTCACACTTATATATATTCGAGTTAGAACATTTTTATTTCAAGAAAAAGTTTCAAGAATTCCATTCAACCCCCCTTCTGTAATTCTTGTCATATTGTTAAGGGACTAACAATTGGTATCAGGGCAAGCTCTTAACAAAAAAGAGTTTAAAGATCAAAACAATACAACAAGATGAACAAGAAGGATGTTGGAGTCAAGATTCCATTTCTGGTTAAAGATAATTACCATCATTGGAAGGTAAAGATGCATTTTCATTTGCTTTCTCAAGATGAGGCCTATGTGGACTACATAGAAAGAGGCCCTCATGTTCCAATGAAAGCTGTAACTGGAAATGAGCCATCTGTCCCCAAGCCAAGGCATGAATTGTCTGATCCTGACATTGAACAAGTTAGGAAGGATAAAAAGGCCATGAATATCCTATTTAATGGAGTTGATGGTGATATGTTTGACAATATTATCAACTGCAAAACTGCCAAGGATGTTTGGGATACAATACAGATCATCTGTGACGACACTGAGCAAGTTAGAGAAAAGAAGATGCAGCTACTGATTCAGCAATATGAGCATTTTCATAGTGAAGAAAGTGATTCTCTCACTGACACTTTTAGTAGGTTTCAAAAACTACCGAATGCTCTAAAGTTGCATGGAAGGGTCTATCAGACAAAAGACTCCAATCAAAAATTCCTTAGATCTCTTCTAAAGGAATGGAAACCAATGATAGTTTCATTAAGAAACTCACAAGATTATAAGGAGTTTACTTTGGAGAGACTGTATGGCATCCTGAAAACTTATGAGCTTGAAATAGAGCAAGATGAGAGGATGGAGAGAGGAAAGAAGAAAGGAAGATCCATTGCACTAGTTGCTGAGTTGGAAAAGGAGAAGGAAGTGAAGATGAAAGCTGTTAAGTCAACTTCAAGGGTCTGTGAAAGCAAGGGCAAAGGGCTGGTAGCTGAAAATGAAGATTCTTTCAGCCAAGATGACATGGAGGACATTGATGAACACCTAGCATTTCTTTCCAAGAGATTTGCCAAGACAAGTTCAAGAAGAACTTTGGAGCAGCCAAGCCAAATAGAAACATGGTGGATAAATCAAAATTCAAATGTTTCAAATATGGCTTGGCAGGGCATTTTGCCAGTGAGTGTAGAAAGTCAGATTCCAGCAAGAAAAAGTTTGAGCCTGTGGATTATAAGCAAAAATACTTTGAACTGCTCAAACAAAAGGAAAGGGCTTTTATAACACAAGAAAATGACTGGGTAGTAGATGGTCTCGATGAAGATGAAGATGTCAGCTATGTTAATCTAGCCCTAATGGCCAAGTCTGATGAGACAGAAACAAGTTCTTCAAGTAATCAGGTAATTACTACAAACCTTGCACATTTATTAAAAGCTGAGTGTAATGATGCCATAAATGACATGTCTACAGAGTTATATCATTTGCGTGTTACACTTAAGTCTCTTACTAAAGAAAATGCTAAAATCAAAGAAAACAATTTGTTTTTAAGTGAGAGGAATAATGTGTTAGAGTCTCAGTTCATTGATTTTGAAAAATTAAGAATTGAATGTAAGATTACCAAGGAGGAATTAACTGAGTCCTTATAAGAAAGAAGAAATTTAGAAGAAGCAGCTCGAGCGTGAACAGGAGGTGATTAAGGCATGGAAAACATCTAGGGATGTCCATGCTCAAATCACCAAAGTTCAAGGAATTGAGTCTTTCTGTGATGCAGCCTGGAAAAAGAACAAAGAGAAACTAGAACCAAATTTGGTAGATGGAGTGCTAACAGATGTAGACTTGATGGATGATGACGATCATCCATCGGATAACAAAAAGGGTTATCCGTCGAATGATGAAAATCCTCATCCGTCGGCTGTGAGCAAGCCTATCAGTAAAGCCAAACTTGTTAAGCTGAATGAGAAGTATGGATATGTTTCCAAGAACTTTGTTTCAGGAGAATCGAGTCAAGTTAAGAAAGGGAAATAGGCTAATGTTGGTCACATGACTATCAAACAGTTAAGTGACAGACTTGAAAAGATTGAGGTAAAAACAGAGGCTAAAAAGAAAAATAATAGAAATGGTAAAGTAGGGATTAACAAATACAATAACTACACACCTGATAAATATGCTCATAGAAAAATCTGTGTCAAGTGTGGTAGTGTAAATCATTTGTCTGTTAATTGCAAATTTGCCACGCCTACTTCCATGTCTGTGCCATCTCACTTTCCTAACATGAATGTCATGCCTCACATGCCTATGAATGCTATGTCTACACAGAATATGAATGCACAGTTTGCTAACATGCCATTTGCACCTAATCCTTATTATACTACATTTAGTATGCCATAAATGCCATTTAGCATGCCTTACTAGAATAACATGTTTACTAATAGCATGCCATTCCCTTTTGATTATAATATACATGATAATTCTGTTGCAATGAATGGTTTCAAAGGCCCAACTCAAATGACCAAGGATGAATATGATATTCCCAAGTCAAATGAGATAAAGCCTAAGAAACAAAAAAAGAAAGCTAACAAGGCAGGACCCAAGGAAATTTGGGTACCAAAATTAACTTGATTTGATTTTGATGTGTGCAGGGAAATAGAAAGAATCTTTGGTACTTGGATAGTGGTTGTTCAAGACACATGACTGGTGATTCTTCCCTGCTCACAGAGTTTAAGGAGAGAGCTGACCCAAGTATTACTTTTGGAGATGACGGTAAGGGTTATACTGTGGGATATGGCTTGATTTCAAAGGATAATATCATCATTGAGGAAGTTTCCTTAGTGGATGGTCTCAAACATAACTTGTTGAGTATCAGCCAGCTTTGTGATAAAGGCAACTCAGTAACCTTCAACTCAAAAGCCTGTGTTGTGACTAATAAAAGAAGCAACAAAGTGGTTCTCACTGGTGTGAGAAAAAGAAATGTGTACCTAGCTGATTTCAACTCATCTAATGCAGAATCTGTTACTTGTCTTCTTAGTAAAGCAAGTCAGGATGAAAGTTGGCTATGGCACAAGAAGCTATCCCATTTAAACATCAAGACCATGAATGAGCTAGTAAGGAAAGAACTAGTTAGAGGCAATCCTCTAGTGGAGTTTTCTAAGGATGGATTGTGTGATGCCTGCTAAAAAGGGAAGCAGATTAAAGCATCATTCAGGAAGAAACTTGATTCAACAATTGAACAACCTTTGCAGCTGCTACACATGGATTTGTTTGGACCAGTCAATGTGTTATCTATCTCAAGGAAAAGATTTTGCCTAGTAATTGTAGATGATTTCTCAAAGTTCTTTTGGAAATATTTCCTAAAGTCTAAAGATGAGGCTAGTGAAATCATCATAAATCACATAAGGCAAGTCAATAATCATCCTGACTTCAAGGTTTGAAGAATCAGGAGTGACAATGGAACTGAGTTCAAGAATTCTGTCATGAGAGCATTTTGTGAGGAAAATGGGATTCTGCATGAGTTTTTAGCAGCAAGAATTCCACAACAGAATGGAGTAGTGGAAAGGAAGAATAGATCACTTATTGAAGTTGTAAGGACAATGCTTGAAGAATCTAAACTACCAACATATTTCTGGGCTGAAGCTGTAAATACTGCTTGCTATACTCAGAATATTTCACTGATTAATCAAGCAAGATGCATGACTCCCTATCAATTGTTCAAGAATAAGAAGCCAACTCTAAATTTTCTTCATGTCTTTGGCTGCATGTGCTATATTCTGAGAAATCAAATTGATCAAAATGGGAAGTTTGATGCTAAAGCAGATGAAGGAATTTTTGTTGGATATGCTGTTGGTAAAGCATATAGAGTCTACAATCTAAGAACCAATATTGTTGTGGAATCAATACATGTTGTGTTTGATGATAAAAAGATTGAAGGACTTCAAGATGGAGATTACCATGAGAGCCTCAAATTCGACTAAATGGAGATGGTTAGTGATGATAGTGATGATGAAAGTGATCGAGAAATAGTATCTAAGGATAATGCAGAAAAATCTACTACCAATGAAGCACAAAACTCAACATCTGTCGAGTTACATAATGCTTCATCCGTCAGAGGCAATCTGTGTTATCCGTCGGGAGACAACCAGCTTCATCCATCGGTACTCAAAATTTACCATCCGTCGGGTTATCAAAAGGAGCAGGAAGTCAAGATAGATCACCTACATAAAGTTTCCCTTTCTCAAATCAAAGATCCACAAACTCAGGGGGAATTTCTAATAATCAAAACTCAATCACACATCAAGACAACAATGAGGCCTCTTCATCTAGAGCCAATCTACCTCAATAAAGAAAATGGACAAAAGATCACCCCTTTTGAGCTCATAACTGGTGATGTATCTTATAGAGTTCAATCAAGAAGAGCAACTCAAGAAGAATGTCTATACAACAGCTTTTTTCCAAGGAAGAACCAAAGAAGGTAGAAGAAACTTTGTTGGATCCTGATTGGATTTTAGCTATGCAGGAGGAGCTAAACCAATTTGAAAAGAATAATGTATGGAAGCTGGTGCCCAAGCCTAAAGGAAAGAATCCAATAGACACCAGGTGGGTATTCAGAAACAAGATGGATGAAAATGGCATAGTAGTCAGGAACAAAGCTAGATTGGGTGCTAAGGGCTATTGTCAACAAGAAGGAATATATTTTGATGAAACATTTTCTCCTGTTACAAGACTTGAAGCCATCAGAATTTTCTTAGCCTATGCAGCTCATGCCAATTTCAAGGTCTATCAAATGGATGTCAAAAGTGTTTTTCTGAATGGAGATTTGGAGGAGGAAGTCTATGTCAGTCAACCTCGTGGTTTTGAAGATCCAAATTTTCCAGAACATGTCTATTATCTTTTGAAAGCACTTTATGGACTGAAGCAAGCACCTAGAGCCTGGTATGACACTTTATCAAAGTTCCTTTTGAAAAATCACTTCACAAGAGGTACTGTAGATAAAACTTTATTTTTCAGATATGTTAATGGCTCTAGTATACTTGTTCAAATTTATGTAGATGATATTTTTTTTGGCTCTACAGATGAGAAACTTTGCAAAAAGTTTGCCAAATTGATGCAAAGTAAGTATGAAATGAGTATGATGGGAGAACTGACTTACTTTATTGGTTTACAAGTTAAGCAAGTCAGTGATGGAATATTCATTAGTCAAACTAAATACATTTTTGATCTTTTAAAGAAGTATGATCTAGTGGATTGCACATCTGCAAAAACTCCCATGGCCACTGCAACTAAGCTTGAATTAAACACTACTGAAAAGTCTGTGGATATTTCAAGTTATAGGGGCATGGTTGGCTCACTTCTGTACTTAATAGCTAGTAGGCCAGATATAATGTTTGTTATATGTTTATGTGCTAGATTTCAGGCTGATCCTAGAGAATCTCACTTAATAGCTATTAAGAGAATTTTCAGATATCTCAAAGGAACACCAAAACTTGGCATTTGGTACCCTAGATATTCTGGTTTTGATCTAACTGGTTATTCAGATGCAGATTATGCAGGTTGTAGAATTGATAGAAAAAGTACAACAGGAACCTGTCAATTTCTTGGAAACAAGCTTGTGTCCTGGTTCAGTAAAAAGCAAAATTCAGTTTCTACTTCTACAGCTGAAGCTGAATATATTGTTGCTGGTAGTTGCTGTGCACAGATATTTTGGATGAAAAATCAATTGCTAGACTATGGTTTGCAAGTTGAGAGGATTCCTATTTTCTGTGATAACACAAGTGCAATTGCCATCACTGAAAATCCAGTACAACATTCAAGGACAAAGCACATAGATATCAAGTACCATTTCATAAGAGAACATGTAATGAATGGTACTGTAGAACTATATTTTGTTCCAAGTGAGAAGCAGCTTGCAGATATCTTTACCAAGCCACTGGATGAATCTACCTTCTCTAGGTTGGTAAGTGAGTTAGGTATGCTTAATTACTCCTAAATCTTTATTAGATAATTTGCAAGTTGAAATGCAGCCAGAAATTTAATTGATTTTTCAGTCTTGGATGAAATTTTGGCTAAGTCAAAATTTACATCTCGACGGATGATCTTTATCCATCGAGTTTGATCATCCGTCGGTATACAATTTGCCAATAAAAATCAATTATTTTTCTGGAATATTTTATGACTCAACGGATAACAGTTTATTCTCATCCGTCAAATTGTCTTAATCTTAGCCGTTAATTTCCTGAACATTATCCATCGAATATACTTACAGTTTGTAAGCATAACACGACGGATAATGGGGGAATTTTTACAGTTTATTTTTAAACGGCTATTTTAGGCAATTTCTATTGGTTACTTTATTTTACTTTATTATTTTTAACAGTTATTTTTGAGATATTATAAAAGCTTATTTCATTTCAATCGCTTTTCTTTTATCATTCTCAATTCAACTGCTAAAATTTCATTCTTTCTCAAAGCACTTACTCTCTTTCTCTTCAAGCTCTTATTCTCTAACAATGGCACCTGTTGTAAATATTATATCTCAAACTGGGTTCATTTATGAGAAGAACAATTTCACTGCACTAGTGAACAAGGGTATTCAGCAATCTGGTGACTATCACAAGATGATGGACTTTGTGAAGAATTGCAAGCTCAGCGATGCCATGCTGGAATCACCCACAATCTTTTGTGCTGCTACATACAACTCTACAGATAAGTCAATCACACTCACCATTAAAGGTAAAGAATTTTGTATCAATAGTGATGTTATAAAAGCATGTTTCAAGATTCCTGATAACACTGTGACCTCACCACACACTGACACTGATATAATCAATATGCTTAATTCTATGAACTATGTTCTTTCTACTTCTAAGTTAAGTGACATTAGGAGAATGGGTCTTAGGAAATAATGGAGTTTTATGTATGATGTAATGACAAAGGTCTTTTCAGGAAAAATCAGTAATTTTGATTCAGTCAATATATCCATGCTTAACATGCTCTACATGCTAGTTACAGATAAATTCTATAATTTCAGTGACCTTATCTTATTTGAGTTAGGCTTTAAATTAGGAGAGTTAAATAAAAGAGGTAAAATGTGTATTATGCTAGATTCTTTATGATGTTAGCTAACCACCTCTGTGAAGAGATTGTGCTTGAGAATCCAAACAACAAATTAGATTGTTGGGTTCAAGAGAGAGGGCTCATTGCAGATTTGAACAGGGCCAATCATCACAAGGATGTGCCATTGTTTTATTTTCCTGTAATGGAAGCACCTCAGGTAAGTGAGGTAAGTTCATCTATCCCTACCACTATTCCAACCTCACTAATTTCTTTGAGTTCTAGTATGGCTATGGAAACTGTGTCAATGACCCAACAGTTGCCTACCCAAGCTACCAAAACTGCAAAAATTTTCAAACCTAAATCAAAGAAATCCCCCTCTAGTATCTCTCAAAAGATGCCAGTTGTAAAATCCACTAAAACCAAAGAGGGGAGTGTGAAGGATGGCAAGTTAGGTGAGGGAAGGGGTGAACATAAAAGAAACCCTAAGGATAAGGATGGAGAGTTGAGTGGATCCCAGCCTAGCCACACTGCAGTTTCCCAACAAACTGCAGTGCTTAAAAAGGATAAAAGCTCATTTTTAGCTGCATCCTCCCAAAGGATGTAGTTATTGAACAAAGCTCTCAACCAAGAGCACAGGCCAAAAGGGTTAGGGACACAAGCTCACCCCAAATTATTCCAGAAAGAAGAAATCTAAAACCCTTTGGGATGCACAGGGTACACACACTGTGCAAACTGGTGCAAAAGACACAGTCACTGCACCTTCACAAATTCAGTTTGATGTGGCTCCAATAAATGTGGAGTCACAGCCAAAATCTCTAGTCATAGAAGCATCTCAAACACCAAACTCACCCACAAACTCACTGGATATGGATATGATAAACACATCAATTCCTGATTCCCCTTCTTTAACTTTGTTGGGAAGCCAAAATCTAGTACAAGTGAGCATCATATTTTAGATGATTTGTTGGCTCACTTGCCAATTCTTTCAGGAACTTGTTATGGATAAAAAACTAAGGTTATTACTCGCTGCGTTTATTACTAAGATTCGGGAGCTCAAGGCCTTTAATGGCTGCTCTCGTGTTTCGTAGCTTAATTCTGCCTTTACGAGATGCCTACGTATCTCTGTGAATTAGAGAATCAAGCCAAAAAACGTAGTTCTGATCTGTGGGGTGAGACCCCTTATATAGATGTTGGTGGTCCTTGAATTGGACTTGGTATAGGAGACTTGGTGGGCAAGTCTCATAATTAGAATGGACTTTGGAGTCCTAGATAGTAGGAAACTGATTCCTTATCCTTTTAGGTCCCCTTGAGGCTTATCTATAAGGATTTATATCCTTATCAGGACTCTTCTCAACAGCTGATTTTTCCCTTATTAATTAATTACGAAATTAATTAATAATCAGGGCTTTTGGGCCATTTTTATTCGACCAGTCCTGATCTGGTCCATCAGGCTTAACCTTTCTGGTCTGAATATCAAAACATCTTCTTATTGGGTCTAGCAGCCCATTATCAGGATTTATTTATCCCTATCATTTGCCCCCCAACTTTTGGGAAACATTGACTATGTTTCGCAGAAGTTAAGTCTATTCATTCCCTTACAGGGTTTCGTTCTTGCGTAAAGTGTGGAGCGACCTACACGTTTACAACGAATTTTTCCTTTTATTTAGGAATTATTTTGATTTCCAGGAATTTTTCCCTTATTTCCGGGATTTTTCCCTAATTTCTGGAATTTTCCCTAATTTTTCTGGGATTTTTCCTTATTTTTCTGGGATTTATCCTTAATTTCTGGATTTTTCCCTTAATTTCTGGGATTTATCCTTAATTTCTGGATTTTTCCCTTAATTTCTGAAAACATTAACATTTTTCAGAAACTATTTAAGGAATTTCCTTATTTGTTGTAATTTTCCAGGATTTTTTCTTCCCTTTTTCTTTCTTTTTTCTCTCTTCTCTCTTTTTTTTTTATACAATTTTCGACCAGGAATCCATTCGACCAGGATCCTGGTCGAATTAGCCTTTGTTGTGCCTTGGTCGAAGGGAATTCGAGGAGGATACATTCGACCTCACTTCCTGGTCGAATTTCGACCAGGATTTTTGCTTTGTATTTTATTATTTTTTTTTTATTTTTTTGAGCAGAAATCTTCGACTAGGAATTTTCGTCCCTTTCGGTCAGGATTCCTGTGTTTCTGACCGAATTAACCACCTTTCTTGCCTTGGTCGAAGCTATTTCGAGCAGGATTGGTTCGGCCAGGATTCCTTCGTATTTCTTGGTCGAACGGGTCTAAATCCTGATCGAATTAAGTCTGGTTTTGAGCCTTGATCGAATTCTATTCGACCTTAAGCATTTCGATCAGGAATTCTTATGATTTCTGGTTGAGCTGGGTCAAGAAGCAGGGTTAAAAACTATTCCGGTATTTTCGACCAAGAATTTTGGTCAGAATTTTTTCTTGACCGAATTAGCCCCTTTTTTCAGCCCTGGTCGAAGGAAATTCTACCTCAATTCATTCGACTAGGATTTTAAGGCAAGTCCTGATCGAATTGGGTAAAGGGTACCAACTTTTTATTTCTAACTTTCCTGGGCCTCTATCTTGGGCCATCCCTTTTTCTGATTAGATTTTCTTGGGCCAACCCTTTAGTGGGTTTTAATCCTGGGCCCATTCCCTAATAAATCTGGGTTTTCCCTTTTGGGCCTTTGATTTTCAACTAATTGGGCCCTTTTCTGGGCTAGTTTTATTGGGCTAATCTTTGGGCCCTCTGTTTTTAACTGGGCTTTTCTTTCACCCCTCTTAAAAAGGTATTTGGGCCTCAAACATGGCTTTTATACCTGGGCCTTAGTTCTGGGCCTTTATCTTTAAGCCCAAATTCCAGGTTCTTCTAAGGTTTTTCTGGATTCTTCTAGAATCTTTTAAAAATTAAAATTTTTCACTTGGTTTTTCCAGGAACTTCTTGGATAGTTCCAGAACCTTCTAAGTTTTGGGCCCAAATGGGCTTTTTAAGGCCCATTATCCCCCTTCCTTGGCTATATAAAGGTGGGGTGAGAGTTTGATTTCTCCACACCTCTCATTTCACCTCTCTACTTATTCTACAACTTCTCCTCATCTTCCTCCAACTTTCTAACCTTTCCTCTCTCAAATCCCCTCCTTTAGTTTTCCAACCTCTCCTTCCTAGCTTTACTAATGGCTGACAAGAGTTCTGAGAGGGCGGCCAAGATAGCCTCGGCTTTAAAACGAGGTAAGGATATCGAGATCCATTCTTCATATATGTCTTTAATTGATATGATTAACACTAGGGGGGATGAATATCCCTCCACTGCACATCTCGACTCTTTTAATTATTGTAATACTTGGCACAACATAGATTTCAATAAACTAAATGCTCGTTATAACGTCCTTCCTCCCCTTAGATTAGTTCCAGTCTCTGGTGGTGATCGTACTTGCCACTGGAGACCCGATATTCTCTTCATTTACACAGATGCCCTTAATGCTGGGCTTAGGTTTCCTTTTCACCCCTTTATTCCTCATCTTTTGGCTGATTTACAAATCAACCCGTGTCAGCTTCCTCCAAACGCCTGGAGGAACATTCTATGTTTTATGGTCTGCTGTCTTAGGGAGGGCTTTCCTCTTTCTGTAGCTGTTTTTAGGAAAGTCTTTCAGTGTTACAATAGTTCTTCCAGCATCTGCGGCTGGGTCTATGTCAAGCAAAGGCCCAAAAGCAAACATATCTTTAACAGTGCCTCTATTCCTGATAATAATCAAAATTGGAGGAATAGTTTCGTCGGGTTACGTTGGGAGAATGGTAACTGGGGCACACTTTTTCGATCTTCCTTTGGGAAGGTCAGTGATGGTAGCCTCAAATCCATTCACTTAACTCCTGAAGAAACTATTATTTATAATGGGCTTACTCAGGATGATGGCACGACCACCAGCTGGACTCTCTTAGAGGAGTTTTCCCTGATTCATGTGGGACTATCCTCTGTTTCTCAACAGGGTATTTTTCTTCCCTTCTCAATTTTACTTCATTTCATGCATTATTAACTTCACTTATTTTGTCCTTTGCTTTGTTTCAGCTGCTAAGGAGATTAACGAGGACAATGTTCCTTTGGTTGAGGAAACAGCTAGGATGAAGAAAGCTCGGCTCGCAGGCCTAGACACCCGGGGAAAGGCCACGGAGCCTATCTTTTTGAAGAAGCACAAAGAGCCTATAGGGGAGGCCTCAACTGAAGGAGCTGGAGGCCATGGTACTCCTATCACTGCTGCTGCCCCTACTGCTGCTGCCACAGGCGCCTTTCAGCCTCTCTGGGGATTCCGCCGAGGGGACACCGTAGTTGGTTCCACAAAACATGCTTGGGATTGGTCTTACCATAGCGTGACCCCCAAGGATTTTACTGATGTGGTGGCCACCCCTGATCTTGAGAGGATCAAGCTCATGGGAGCTCAGTCTCTGGCTTCGGTATGCCTTCTCTTTTTTGAACTTATTTTTTGTTCTTGTAGCATTTTCTTGCCTTATACTTTGTTAATTGCTTTGTTTCAGTCTAACGCCTATTTTCAAGGCGCTGTGAGGCAAGCCGAATCATGGAAGCGGGCTTCTGATAAGGCCGATAATGCCCTCAGGAGGCAACAGAAGAAGTATGCTACCCTGGAGAAGAAGCTCAAGCGCAAGGAGGAAGAACTCGGAGAGTCTAACGCCGAGCTGGTGGTACTTCGGGCGGAGAAGGATAAAGCTATAGACAACTATCTGGACTCGGAAGAGTTTGCCCAATCCATGAGGATTAGGGATGATTCAGTCTTTCCTGAGTTTTTTAGGACTGGTTGGGACACGGCCCTTGGGACCGTGAACGAGGCTTGTCCTGATATTAACCCGGCGGACTACATCTGCCCTGATGACGAGGCTTTGCTACAGAGGTTTCGTACCCGAGTAGTTGTCTCGGACCATGTTCCTCAGGATCCACTACTTCTTCCTCCCGAGTCTTCTTCCAGACCTGCTGAGGACGACAGCTCTTCCTCCTCCTCCGAGACGACAGAGACATCCAGCGAGAGTGGAGAGGACGATGATATGGATGCCGAGGGTACTTCAGCTCCTTAGAGCTTTTTCAGCCCTGCGTGGCTTTTTTTTTATTTTCGAGACTTTATTTATCAAACTTTTGTAACATCTATCAGATCTATTTCATTTATCACCTTTTATGCTTGCATCCATGCATTTGATTTTTATTTGTTAGGCCACAAACATACTTTGAAGAACTTATGAATTTCATAAAATTGTCTGGGATTCGTCCCTTACACAAGTCTTAATAAACTTCGTAATAAAACTAAAACATATAAATCCTAAGCAAGCAAAGCTTCAAGGTGCTTTTCAACCTACTCGCCATCCTGACGAGTGAGAATCGTATCCGGCTTCCCTACACATAGTAAACCTTCAGGTTTTGTGCATGCCAAGTTCTCGGGACTTCAAAACCATCCATAGTCTCTAGCTTGTAGGTTCCTCTACCTTGAACACTCTTGACTCTGTACGGCCCTTCCCAATTCGGGGCAAGCTTCCCTTTTTGTCCTACACCAGATGCTTCTATCTTCCTCAAGATTAGATCGCCTTGTTTAAAAAACCTTTCTTTAACCCTTAGGTTGTAGTAGAATGAAGCTTTTTTCTGATATTCTACTATCTTTGCATGTGCTTTATCTCGCACTTCATCAATTAAATCCAGGGCTAATCTCTGCCCTTCCTCATTTTCTTTCTCATCGAAAGCCTGAATCCTTGGAGAGGAATGTGATATCTCCACGGGAACTACTGCTTCCGCCCCATATGCCAACATGAAAGGAGTTGCATCTGTCGTGACTCTACAAGTAGTCCTGTAGGCCCATAATATTGGAAGTATCTCATCTACCCAATTATTTCTTGACTTCTCGATCCTCTTCTTTAGTCCATCCAGGATTATCCGATTTGCTACCTCTGCTTGTCCATTGGCTTGCGGGTGAGCCACAGAGGTGAATCGTAACTCGATTTCATTTTCTTCACAATACTTCTTGAATTCCTCATTGTTGAATTGTGTTCCATTGTCAGTGACAAGGATACGGGGAATTCCATATCGGCACATAATGTTTTCCCACAGGAATTGTGCAACCTGCTTAGTAGTGATTTTGGCCAAGGGTTTGGCTTCAATCCACTTGGTGAAATAATCAATGGCTACAATCAGAAATTTCCTTTGTGCCGTGGCCATAGGAAAAGGCCCTAGAATATCCATCCCCCACATGGCAAAGGGAATAGGCGAGTTGATAGAGGTCAGCATCTCAGGGGGTTGTCTAACAATTGGTGCATGCTTCTGACAGCGGTCACACTTCTTTACATATTCTTTGGCATCAGCCATCATTTCTGGCCAATAGAAGCCTAAACGAGTTATCTTATGAGCCAAGGCCCTGCCCCCCAAGTGTTGTCCACAAATACCTTCATGCACTTCTTCAAGAGCCAAGCGTGCCTCATCGGGCCTGAGACACCTCAAGTAGGGAACCACGAAAGATCTTTTGTAAAGAATCCCATCTATCAAAGAGTATCTTAGTGCCCGAACAGTTAACTTCCGTGCTTCAGTTGCATCACTTGGCAACCAACCGGTCTGAATATGAGCCTTGATGGGATCAATCCATGACGTCCCCAAGCCTATGGGAGCCACTAGCTTAACATCTATGCTCTGTGTCTTCAAAACACGGAAGTACACACTTCCTGAACTTTCTTCAATCTCAGACGAAGCGAACTTTGATAGCGCATCCGCCTTAACGTTTTCTTCCCTTGGAATGTGTTCAACATGGCATTCATTAAATTGGGTCATCACAGCCCTTACTAGGCGGACATACTTAGCCATCGTATCATCCCTTGCCTCAAATTCTCCCTTTACCTGGGATATGATCAGCTTCGAGTCTCCACGGACCTTTAAGTTTTTGACTCTAAGTGTCCCAGCTAGACCAAGGCCAGCTATCAGGGCTTCATACTCTGCCTCATTGTTTGTGGTTGGAAAATCTAACTTCATAGCATACTCAATTAAGAACCCATCAGGGCTTTGCAAAACCAACCCTGCTCCACTGGAATTTGTTTTTGATGCTCCATCAAAATAGAGAACCCAATATTCTTTCTCCTTGTCATTCTTCTCCCTGTCCCCATTGTCGACTCTCTTGTCTTGAGGTATGGTATCTTCCTGCCCCCCGACTTCTTGGTCGGGTATGGTACATTCCACCACGAAGTCAGCTAGTGCCTGGGCTTTTATGGCCGTACGTGGCTTATACTTGAGATCGAACTCTCCCAACTCTATTGCCCACTTAATCAGTCTCCCACTTGCCTTGGGACTGTGAATGACATTTCTCAGTGGCTGATTTGTTAGCACTTCAATTTGGTGAGCTTGAAAATAAGGACGCAGCTTTCTTGAAGCCATTACCAAGGCTAAAGCGAATTTCTCAATGGCTGAATAATTCAACTCAGCACCATGCAAAATTTTGCTGACATAGTACACGGGTTTCTGGACTTTCAGTTCCTCCTTAACCAACACCGCGCTCAAGGCGCTCTCTGAAACAGCCAAGTACAAGAATAAAACTTCATTCAGAACTGGCTTGGCCAACAACGGGGCCTGGCCCATATACTTCTTTAACTCTTCAAATGCCTTCTGATTTTCCTCACTCCATACGAAGTCTTTGATGTTCTTTAGTGACTTGAAAAATGACAAGCACTTGTCTCCTGACTTGGAGATGAATCGTCCTAATGCAGCAACCCTTCCTGTAAGCTTCTGAACATCCTTAACAGTTTTTGGTGGTTCCATGTCCAGGATTGCCTTTATCTTATCCGGGTTAGCCTCAATTCCCCTCTTTGAGACCATCAGTCCCAAGAATTTTCCAGATCCTACTCCGAAAGCACACGTCGTAGGATTCAACATCATCTTGTGGTACCTCAGGACCTCAAAAGCTTCCCTTAAATGGGCTATATGATCAGTCTTTACTAGACTCTTGACTAACATGTCATCAACATAGACTTCCATAGTCTTACCAATAAGATCCTTAAAAATTCTATTCACCAACCTTTGATAGGTGGCTCCTGCATTCTTGAGACCAAACGCCATAACAAGATAATAATAAACACCAAAGTCAGTGATAAATGATACCTTTGGAATGTCATCCTTATGCATTTTGATCTGGTTGTATCCGCTAAACCCATCCATGAAACTCAGCATCTCATGTCCAGCGGTGGCATCAATCAAGGTATCAATTCTAGACAGCGGAAAACAGTCTTTGGGGCATGCATCATTCAGATCGGTGAAGTCTATACACATCCTCCACTTTCCATTAGCCTTCTTTACCATTACAGGTTTTGCTAACCACTCCGGAAATTGAATCTCCTCAATGAAACCAGCCTCTAAGAGCTTTTCCACTTCCTTCCTTATAGCCTCTTGTCTTTCCGGGGCAAAATTTCTTTTCTTTTGTTTCACTGTCTTCCGGCTTGGATCCATGTTTAGCTTGTGAGTAATTAACTCCGGGTCTATGCCTGGCATATCAGCTGCTGACCATGCAAACACATCACTATTTTCTTGCAAAAATTTCACTAATTTCCCTCTAAGGGGCTCCTCTAATGTGGCTCCAATGAAAGTCATCCTCTCAGGATTCTTGGGATCTAAAGGAACCGAAACCAATTCTTCTGCTGGCCTTCCTCTATTCTCATCATTTTCTCGAACATCCATATCTTCAATAGGAAGAACCTGCCCCCCGACTCCATCTGCCCTCAAAGAGGCCACATAACAGCTTCTAGCCATTTTTTGATCTCCTCTCTCTTCTCCAATCCCGTTTCGGGTGGGAAACTTCATGACTGAATGGTAGGAAGAGGGGACTGCCTTGAAGGCATGTATCCCTGTTCTCCCCATGATAGCATTATAAGTTGAACTAGCCTTTACCACCACGAAATCCAGCATCTGCGTTGCTTGCCTTGGCTCCGTACCTATGGTGGTTGGCAATTTAATTATCCCTTCCACAGGACATTCTACTCCAGCAAATCCATATATCGGCATGTCGGTTGGTGTCAACTGGGAGTCGTTATACCCCATCCTTAGAAAGGTGTCGTGGAGCAAGATATCCACAGAAGCACCATTATCCACAAGGACCCTCTTAACCGGGCTATTTCCTATTATCGGCGTTATGACCAGCGGGTCGTCATGGGGAAACTTCACACCCTCTAGGTCGGAATCATCAAAAGCCAATGTTACTTCTGTCCTGGCCCTCTTCGGGGCTTCTCCAACAATATGCATAACCTCTCTAGTATATGCCTTTCTGGAATTTTTGGACAATCCAGCAGCAGTTGGACCTCCAAAGATCGTGTTTATCACAGGCCCTCGAGGTCTCGGCCCTCCATAAATGGTGTTTATAACTGGTCCTCTAGGTTGGGGATTCCGCCCCTGATCGTCTTGGTCCCTCCTACGATCTTCAAAGTTCTTCCTTCCATTATTATTTATGTCCCCTCCATCTCCAGTATACTTGTTCAATCTTTCTTTTCGAATCAAAAACTCAATTTCATCTTTCAATTGCCTACACTCATCGGTGTCATGGCCAACATCTTTATGAAACCTGCAATACTTGCCCTTATCTAGCTTGGTAGGATCAGCCTTCAAGGGCTTAGGCCAGCGAATATCTCTGTCTTTCTCAATCTCCATCAAAATCTGACTTCTGGGAGCATTCAGCTTAGCGTATTCAGTGAACTTTTGCCCAGGTCCTCCCTTCTTGGGGGTTGAATCAGGATTTTGTTCAGTTCTAGGATATTTGTACTTAGCGATATACTCCAAATCAGTTTTTCGTTTCTTGCCTCCAGTGGGCTCATTACTTACTACGGTCTTCCTCATACTTTCTTCAACCTTGATATACTTCCCTGCCCTCTCTTGGAGCTGCAACATGCTCTCAGGGGGTCGTTTGGCCAAAGACATTTTGAAAAACTCATCCCTAGTTCCTTGTTGCAGTGCTATCATGGCTACCTTATCATCAAGGTCTGGGACTTTTAAAGCCTCTTTTGTAAAACGATTCAGGTAATCTCTTAAGGATTCCTTAGCTCCCTGCACAAGACTCATAAGAGATGCTGAACTTTTCTCATGGACTCTTCCACTGATGAATTGCTTAATAAAAGCCTGACTTAATTCTCTGAATGATCCAATAGAATTTGGGGGTAGGCGACTGTACCATCTTTGAGCCATACCCGACAGGGTTTGAGGGAAGGCCCGACATTTTATAGCATCATTCACGGGTTGCAGCAGCAGTGCATTAGAGAATGTCCTAACATGATTAGCGGGGTCTCCCGTGCCATCATAGGCTTTGATAGTGGGCATCTTAAATTTCCTTGAGATATGGGCATTCATTATCTCTTCTGTGAAGGGTGGAGTTGGATCGTCAGGATCTCCAAGGGGAAGGAGATTGCTTGGATCAGTTCTTGGGACAGCAGCCCTTCTTCTTACCGGACCATCCAGGTCTATGATAGGAGGAGGATTTCTCCCCCTAGGAGGTATGTGGGATCTGGTGGCTTGGTGAGCCTCCAAATCACGCCTCAGCCTTTGGATTTCAGCCTCATGAGCCCTGATCTTTTCCTGCACTTCTTGGGGATTCGCCCCTGGGGTGCTTTGGGGGCGTTGCCTTCCATCGGCCATTGGCTCTTTTCCAGGACGCCTCCTTCTCGGGGCCACTTCATCATCCGAAGATTCGGAGTCTTTCTCAGTGTATGGACCAGAAAATTCCCGATCCTCGGGGATAGGATCCAAACCTCGTATATAGGGGGGCGACCGCCCTCGTGCTTCGCTTCGCCCAGCATATCCGCTTCCTCCAACCTCAGGGTGAAGGGGCATCCCATAAGGGGGGTTAGTAGTAACAATAGTTGAATATTCATACCCGACGGGTCGAGAATTCACAGGTATATGTATTTGTTGAACTTGAGGATTCGTACCTTGAATAGTCGGGGGAGTTGTCCCTTGTGGCTGAGGATGAGTTGCCCCTGTCTAGGCTTCCCCCTGAGTAGATGCATAAGTTGAATGGGGAGGAACCTCCACGGTTGATGAAATCACCTGGGTTGTCTCTAATGGTGTTCCTTCCTCTAGAGCTCCAATTGTTCTCCGTGTTCTCGCCATGGTTGTTGTAGTTGCTTCCCACAGACGGCGCCAAATGTTGTGGATAAAAAACTAAGGTTATTACTCGCTGCGTTTATTACTAAGATTCGGGAGCTCAAGGCCTTTAATGGCTGCTCTCATGTTTCGTAGCTTAATTCTGCCTTTACGAGATGCCTACGTATCTCTGTGAATTAGAGAATCAAGCCAAAAAACGTAGTTCTGATCTGTGGGGTGAGACCCCTTATATAGATGTTGGTGGTCCTTGAATTGGACTTGGTATAGGAGACTTGGTGGGCAAGTCTCATAATTAGAATGGACTTTGGAGTCCTAGATAGTAGGAAACTGATTCCTTATCCTTTTAGGTCCCCTTGAGGCTTATCTATAAGGATTTATATCCTTATCAGGACTCTTCTCAACAACTGATTTTTCCCTTATTAATTAATTACGAAATTAATTAATAATCAGGGCTTTTGGGCCATTTTTATTCGACCAGACCTGATTTGGTCCATCAGGCTTAACCTTTCTGGTCTGAATATCAAAACATCTTCTTATTGGGTCTAGCAGCCCATTATCAGGATTTATTTATCCCTATCACAACTGTTGAATCATATGTGCCCAAAATATCATCAATCGGTACAGAGTCCACCATAGTTTCTTTTCCAAGTTCATTCATTTCTACTCTCTCGATGGATATTGCTCATCCGTCGAGTAGTGATTGTATCCCGACGGATAAGCTTAACAGCAGTCATCCGTCAGATAACAAAACCACTCACTCGATGGATATCACTCATCCGTCGAGTATCTCTGCACAGCCTCAAACTTCATTTATTTCAAGTACAGAAGATTTGGTGGTTGTACAGTCACTATTAGGATTGAGAGAGAAGAGTGTTTTGAGTGAGAGTCTGGGTTGCTCCCAGGAAAAAGGAGAGGAGATGAGTGAAACTATGCAATCCATTTCTTCAGGATTGGCAAAAGAAAGTGAGAGGAGTCCCACCTTGGATGGTGAAGGTGAGGGTGTGAGGGTGGGGAGCCAGGGTGAGACCCTGATTCAACAGAAGAGAGAAAATGAGAGAAATGCAGGTACTGGAGCTATAAGGATGGATGTCATTGTTAGTGAGTTAATGAATGTCCAGGATGCAGACAGGGAGGGACTATCTCAACAAGCTAAAGCTGTAATAGATTCCATTTCCCTTGATGCTGAGGCATTTACTCACCCTGTTTCAGCTTATCAACTTCTAGCTGAACAGGGCAATGACAATGCAGAAAGGATGCTCAATCTGATGCATACCACTAAGTCTATGCTAAGAGCCAAGGATGCCATCACAGCTTTGCCTTCTACAGCTGGTGATGTGGACTATGAGACTGGTGGTTCAGCTGATTTCTTTGGTGATGGGAGTGGGGATAGTGAATATGAAGCAATGGACATAGGGGAGAAGTAGGTTCAAGTTCAAGATCAAGTATGCCATCATGGGCATTTTCAAAGCACTGTGATGAGCACTACTTCAAGACAACCCTGATCCGGCTAATAAATCAAACAAATACTGCTCTTCAAACCACTACTAATGCCAGCACCAAGAAGCTCCATCAGGCACACCTAGCCTCCCTGCAACTTCAACAAATCCAAGGCTTCCAACATGCTAGGGATGTAACCATGAAGAGTGATATTGAGGAGATGAAGAAGGCCATTTCAGACAAAATGGATTCTAAGATTCCAGAAACTATAATGCTTGATATCAAGAGGCAATTAAGAAAAAATTCTGATCTTGCAACCAAGATAGATGCCTTAGACACAAAAATGTCAGCCATGGAAGCCTCTTTAACAGCCATTCATCTTCATCAAGCCCAACAGACAGATTTACTTCAAAAATTGGTGGCTGCTCAAACCTCCTACTCTACTCAACTTGATGATAACAAAAAGGGGGAGAAAGGACAAAGTGAGGGGGGGAGGCTTCAGATTCAAATCAATGAGGGGGAGAGCCACCAGTTACAGACATTATAGATCTGATCAATGCAACAATAGTCAACATAAGAGCAGCTGATAAGGAGAAGTTGAGTTTAGTCAACTGGGAGAAAATTGATGAGGACATATAAAAGAAGTTTGAACTAGTCAAGGAGCCAGTCAAGTCATCCATCCATCATTCTCAAGTCAGGAAGATTTCTGTGAATGAGATGAGCATGAACTATCTGGAAAGGGGACAGCCATCCTGCATCAAATCTCCAAAGGCTGAAATAATTCTAAAACCAAGGGTGAACTACTCAAAATCATCATTGAAGAACCCCTTGGATATTGTGTATGAGGCACCTAAGCCTGATGAAAAGAAGCTTCTGTCAAGATCAATTGCTTTCGACAAAGATCCAGCTGATTCAACTTTAAAAAGGAGAATTGCTAAAATTTTCAGGAATGGGAAAGAAATTTGTGTGGTGGCTGGACATCCTCAATTTGCTCAAGCAAAGAGAGAAGAAAAGGCTAGATTGAAGCAGGAAAAGAAGCAGGCTGCTCTAGATGCTAAAAAGGCTAAACAAAAGAAAGACCAAATTGCTATCTTAGCCAAGCTACATGGTATAAATTCATCACAACAAATTTATGTTCAGTCATCTGAAATCATTGAATCAAAGAAGCAAGTTGAACAACAGAAGAAATCTCCAAGAATCAACGAATTGGCTAAAAGAACTAAAAGGAAACTGGACATTGTTGATAAGGAATTGGAGAATCAGTTTCCCAAGGAATCCACTCCAACTACAACTCAGGCATCAAAATCCACTGTGGTATTTGAAGATATCAAGGTGGTGGATCCTTACAGGAACATCCATGGTGAACCTATTGTGCCTAAGGATGAACAAGTAGAATGGGAGAACATACCAATTCCTGACTTCTACTTGCCAATCCTTAACAAGCCAAAGAGAACAAAGTCAAGATCAGTCAAGAAAGTGAAGCTGTCACCTCTCAAATCCAAATCAGTAGTCAAAGCTCAATCTAAAGTCAATAGGGGAGATTACATGTACTTGTGTGACATCAAAGAATTTTCTGATCTAAACCTCTATCTAGATGAACTAGATGAAGTGAGAGGAATTGATGCATACAGAAACCTACCTGAAAGGTTAGTGTTCAAGTACAAAGGAGGAAAGGAGATTCAGTGGCCACTGTACGGGATCCTTCAAGAAAGCCAAGTTATACTGATTAAAGTTTATTCATCCTTCAAAAAGAACTTTGGGTTCAATATTACTGCAAGAAGATTGGTACTGAAGAAGATTGAAGAGCTAAGGAGTGTTAGAGCTAAAGATGCACTCCCAAAGACTCTAATCATCCCTTACACAGGGAGAAGAGTGCATCTAAGGCCCTACTGGCTGATGGAGTTCATGGATGACAAAGGAGTGAGAAGATTTTTCATATTAGAAGACCAATTGAGCATCACTAGCAATGAGACTCTTTTGGAAATGCAAGGAAAGCTAAATCTCTCAGAATCTGATGAACTGGAATTCCATAGGCAGCTCCAAAATCAGATTGAGGAAAACAACAGAAAGCTTGGAAAGAGATCCAGGCCTTCAAGGAACTAGATAAATCTGCTCAGGCTAGAGGAGCATCTTGAAAATGACTGTGAGCAAAACTTTGTACATTTTGTTAATTGAAGCACTTTTCAGTATTATCTACTGTCTTTTAAAAGTTGTATTTTTAGGATGTTTTGTTATCATCAAGTATCACTTAATTTATGGCTATAATTCCAGTAGACATAAATTGGGGGAGATTGTTGTGTATATGTTGTGCACTTGATGATTTCATGAACAAAACACCTTGGTAGATTTTACTTAGTGAAAATATGTAGCACTCGACGGATAAGATTTTTAGTCCCGACGGATAACTCATTTTGGTCCCGACGGATGATAAATTATTATCCATCGAGTGAGTAGCTTATGTAACAATTAGTCTGTAGCACATTTCTGCATACACATTATTTAGAATCTATAATAGTACTTAAGTCATGTTGACTTTAGTTAGATATGCAGAATAGGTTGATTAATTGTACATAGATGATGTCTTGTAATTCTGCATAAGTGAAATGAAGTCAAGTGCCTGATTGCTACCCGACGGATAAACAACAATGAATTCGACGGATGATCATAAACCCGATGGATAAAGAATTCAAATATCTATTAACAGTGACAACACAGTCACATGCGTCGAGTGGATGAAAATGGAATGTGGTAGCCTATTCAACTGGGTTTTCGAGAACAAAGAAGCATTGCCATTTCCATGCTATTATGAAGATATTCAAAGATGCTGGAATTGAGCAATGAAGTAGCATTGTAATAGACTAGATAGTTTTGTTTTATTATCCTGTCTCATTACTTTGTAATCTTGGTGATATATAAACCAAGAAGCGGCAACTAAAAAAATATATATGAGATATAAGCAGAGAAACATTTGTAAGCAAAATTCTTAGCATTTCTCTGCATTCTTAGTTGTTCAATATTTGTAAGCAGCTGTGAGCTTTTTGCACACAGAGTTCTCTCGATATATATTATATATCTCTGGTGGAATCATTCAAATCCACCAGAAAGTTTTTAAAGACTCTTGTTTTTAATTACCTGTGTTTTTATTCATTTAAGTAACTTTTCCGCATTGTGCTAATCAATTCACACTTATATGTATATTCGAGTTAGAACATTTTTATTTCAAGAAAAAGTTTCAAGAATTCCATTTAACCCCCCTTCTGTAATTCTTGTCATATTGTTAAGGGACTAACAGAATTGTAGCCATAAATTAAGAGAAACTTGATGATATCAAAACACCCTAAAAATACAGATTTAAAAGGTAGTAGATAAAACCAAAAAGTGCTGCATTATTTACTGAAAAATTTACAAGACAAAGTGTTCAAAGATTTTCTCACAATAATTTTTAAGGTGCTCCTCTAGTTTGAGCAAAATGATCTATTTCCTTGATTGTCTGGATTTTTTCCCAAGCCTCCTGTTGTTTTCTTCTATTTGATTTTGGAGCTGTCTGTGGAATTCATGTTCATTAGATTCTGAGAGATCTAGCATTCCTTGCATTTCCAGAAGAGTCTCATTGCTAGAGATGCTCAACTAGTCTTCTAATCTGAAGAATCTTCTAACTCCCTTATCATCCATGAATTCCATCAGCCAGTAGGGCCTTAGATGCAGTCTACTCCCTGTGTAAGGAATAGTTAAAGTCTTTGGGAGTGCATCTTTGGCTCTAATACTCCTTAGTTCTTCAATCTTCTTTAGAACTAATCTTCTAGATGTCACATTGAATCCAGAGTTCTTTTTGGAAGGATGAATAAACTTTTATCAATACAGATTGGCTCTCTTGAAGAATCTTGTGAAGTGGCCATGTTATCTCTTTTCCTCCCTTGTACTTGAATACTATCCTTTCAGGTAGATTCCTGTAAGCATCAATCACTCTAACTTCTTCCAGTTCATCTAGATAGAGGTTTAGATCAGAGAATTCCTTGATGTCACAGATGTACATGATATCTCCCTTGTTGGCCTTGGTTTGAGCTTTGGTTAGGGACTCGAATCTGAGAGTTGAGGGCTTCACTTTCTTGACTGCTCTGGTCTTTGTCTTCTTTGGCTTCATGAAATAAGGTAGATTGAGTTCAGGAATTGGTAGACTATCCCAGTTTATTGGCTCATCCTTTGAAATGATAGGTTCACCATGGAAATTCTTGGATGGATCTATCTTGAATTCTTCATTTGCCACAAAGGGCTTGGATGTTTGAGTTGTTGTAGAAGTAGACTTTTTGGGAAACTGATCTTCCAATCCTTCTTCATCAAAGTTCACTTTTCTCTTGGAGTGAAGTTTGTATCTAAACCTTCTTTTCTGCTGTGATTCTTCTTGCATTTTCAGATCCTTAGATCCAGTGGTTTCAGATGGTTGTTCAGGAATTTGTTGTGTGGGTTTTACAGCTTTCAACTTGGCCAAGATAGCAGCTTGCTCCTTCTTTTGTTTGAGCTTTTTAGCATCTAGAGTAGCTTGCTTCTTTTCTTGCTTCAATCTTGTCTTTTCTTCCTTTTTTGCTTCAACAAATTGAGGGTGTCCAGCCACCACACAAATTTCCTTACCAGTCCTGAAAACCTTGGAAATTCTCCTTTTCAATGTTGAATCAGCTGGATCCTTGTAGAATGCAATAGATCTTGACAACAGCTTCTTCTCATCAGGCTTTGGTGTCTCATACACTGTGTCCAAAGAGTTCTTTAGTGAAGATTTTGGATAGTTCACCTTTGGCTTCATGATTAGATCTGCCTTTGGGGATTTGATGCAGGATGTCTGGCCTCTTTCCAGATAGTTCATGCTCATATCATTCACAGAAATTTGCCTGACTTGAGAGTGATGAATGACTGATTTTTCTGGCTTTTTTGCTAGACCAAACTTCTTTTGAATATCCTCATCAATTTTCTCCTAGTTTATTGGACTAAACTGCTTCTTCTCAGCTGCTCTCAAAGTGGCTGCTGCTTCATTTATCAGATCAATACTATCTTTGAATGTTAAGCACCTTTTGCTCCCCCTCACTCCTAGAACTCTCTTTCTCCCCCTTTTGTTATCATCAAGCTGAGTAGAGGAGGAGGTCTGTGCAGCCACCAGTTTCTGAAGCAAGTCTATTTGTTGTGCTTGGTGTAGATGGATTGCTGTAAGAGAGGCTTCCATAGCAACCGTTCTTTTGTCCAAGGAATCCACCTTGGTTGCAAGATCAGAGTTTTTCCTGAGCTGTCTTTTGATGTCTATCATTGTTGTCTCTGGAAGTCTAGCTTCCAACTTGTCAGACATGTCTTTCTTAAGTTGATCAACTTCATTTTTGATGAGGGAGACATTTTGGCTTTGTTGGTAGCCTGATATTTGCTGTAGTTGGAGAGATGCAAAATGTGCTTGCAGAAGCTTCTTGGTGCTAGCATTTGTGGATGATTGAAGTGCATACTGTGTTTGGCTGATAAGTTTGATGAGTGTTGTCTTGAAATAGTGTTCATCACACTGCTTTGAAAATGCCCAAGATGGCATGCCTGATCTTGAACTAGGGCCTACTTCTCCCCTATGTCTAATGGCTCTTCTTCACTATCTCCACCCTCACCTTCAAAGAATTCTTTTGAACCACCAGTCTCATAATCAACATCACCAGCTGTTGAAGGCAAAGTTGTGCTGGCATCCTTAGCTCTTTGCATGGACTGTGTGGTGTGCACCAAGTTTAGCATCATTTTTGCATTGTCATTGCCCTGTCCAGCTAGAAGTTGATATGCTGGAATAGGATGAGTAAATGTCTCAACATCTAAGGAGGTAGAATCTATAACAGCTTGAGTTTGCTGAGATAGTCCCTCCCTGTCTGCATCCTGGACATTCATTGACTCACTTACAATGACATCCACCCTTATGTCTCCTGTACCTGCATTTCTCTCATTATCTCTCTTTTCTTGCATCAAGGTCTCACATTGGCTCCCCACCCTCACACCCTCACCTTCACCATCTAAGGTGGGACTCCTCATACTCACTTTTTCCAGTCCCGAAGAAATAGACTGCATTGGATCACTCTTTTCCTCTCCTTTTTCCTGGGAGCAACCTATACTCTCACTCATGTCACTACCTTCCCTCAATCCTAATAGTGATTGCATAATTATTAAGTCATCTGCACTTGTAACTATAGTTGAACTTTGGAGTTATGCAGAGACACCCAACGGATGAGAAATATCCATATAGTAATTTGACTATCCGACGGATGACTGCTGTTAGGCACATCCGTCGGGATACAATCACTACTCGACGGATGAACAATATCCATCGAGTGAGTAGAAATGAATGAGTTTGGAGTGAAGACTATTATAGACTCTGTGCAGATTGATGAAAATTTTGGCACAGATGTCTCAACAGTCTCAGAAAGAAATGGCAAGTGAGCCAACAAATCATCTAGAAGATGATGTTCACTTGCATGGATTTTTGGCTTCTCCAACAGAGTTAAAGATGGAGAATATGGTTTTGATGTTTGAATCATGTCAACATCCAAAGATTGTGTGGGAGAATTTGGTGTTTGAGGTGTTTCATTTTGTACAGATTTTGGTTGTGACACCACATTTGTTGAAGCCACATCAATTTGACTTTGAGATGGTGCAGTGACTGGGTCTTTAGCTCCAGTTTGCACTGTGTGTGTACCCTGTGCATCCCCAAGGGTTTTAGATTTCTTCTTTCTTGTGTAGGTTTATAATGAACTTGTGTCCCTACCCCTTTTGTTCTGTGCTCCTGGTTGAGAGCTTGTTTCAATAGTTACATCCTTTTGGGAGGTTGAAACTAGAATTGAGCTTTTATCCTTATTAACAACCACATTTTATTGGGAAACTGTGGTGTGGCTTGGTTTGGGTACACTATGCTCACCATCCTTATCCATAGGGCTTCTTTGATTTTCACACTGTCCCTCACCTATCTTTCCCACCTTCACACTCCCCTCTTTGTGTTCAGTGGATTTCATAACTGGCATCTTTTGACAGACACCAGTAGGGATGGCAATCGGGTCTGTCGAAACGGGTTTAACAAAAACCAAACCCGAACCCGATTATTTTTTTCAAACCCGAACCCGGTAAAACCCGAACCACTAAACCCGAACCTGAACCCATCAGGGTCGGTTCGGGTTCGGGTTTGTAGATCACTATCAAATTGTACCATAATTTGCACAAACTCTAGTGAAAAATTACTAGGATCTGGTTTGACCAAAGTGCTCATAAATATGACGATATTGAAATTCTTGGGATTGAATTAGAGGGTTTTGAGAAGACAATGGATAATATACCTCTATGAATAAAATTGTTGGTGAAATAATGCAACAATCTTGACCTTTAGTATACTTGTAGTGAAAATGCTGCTAAAAACATATTTAAACAACTTTAATATAATAGTTTGTAAAAAGTATAATTTTTTAGTACTAATATTTATATTATATTATATATTATATTATTACTTATGAAATATAAAATATTATTTATATATTAACACCGGTTTCAGATCGGGTTCGGGTTCGGGTCGGAACGGAACGGGTTTCGAATTTTCGGGTCGGGTTCGAAACGGTATGCCTTAAAACCAAACCCGACCCGAAAATGGTTCGGGTTTAAAAATCAAACCCAAACCTGAATCCAAATCCGAAATATTCGGGTTCGGTAAAACCCGTTCGGATCGGTACAGATCGGATATCCATGGGTTCGGTACAAATTGCCATCCCTAGACACTAGAGGGGGCTTTCTTTGTTTTTAGTTTTGAAACTTTGGTTTTGGTAGCTTGGGTAGGCATCTGTTTGGTCATTGACACAGATGCCACTGCTACACTAGAAGGCAAAGAAATGGTTGAGGTTGGAAGAGTAGAGACAGTTGAAATTACCTCACTTACCTGAGGTGCCTCCATTACTGGAAAGTAGAAGAGTGGCACCTCTTTGTGGTAATCTGCTCTATTGGGATCTGCAATAATTCTTCTTTCTTGAACCCAACAATCTAACTTGTTGGTTGGGTTTTCAAGCACAATATCCTCGGAGAGGTGGTTAGCAAGCATCATGAAAAATCTAGCATAATAAACATTCTTACCCCTCTTATTAAGCTCCCCTAACTTAAACCCCAACTCAAATAAGACTAGATCACTAAAATTGAAGTATTTATCAGTTACTAGCATGTAGAGCATATTGAGCATTGAGATATTAACAGAATCAAAGTTGCTAATTTTACCAGAAAATACTTTAGTAACTACATCACACAGATAACTCCATTATTTCCTAAGACCCAATCTCCTAATTTCACTTAATTTAGAGATTGTGAGTGCATAACCCATGGAGTTTAACATGTTAACAATATCAGTGTCTGTGTGTGGAGTGGTGACAGTATTATTAGGAATCTTAAAGCATGCTTTAATAATGTCACTATTAACACAGAATTCCTTACCTTTAATAGTGAAAGTGATGGTCTTGTCAGTTGAGTTGTACACTGCAGTCGTCCATATTTCCTTCACAACCTCACAGTAGATAGTGGGAGACTCCAACATTGCATATGTGAGCTTACAGCCTTGCACAAAATTCATCATTTTGTGGTAGTCGCCAGACTGTTGAATCCCCTTGTTCACTAGAGCCGTGAAATTGTTCTTCTCATAGATAAAGCCAGTTTGAGACATGATTTTGACGACTGGTGCCATTGTTAGAGAGTAAAAGTTGCAGAGAGAGAGAGGGTAATTGCTTTTGAAAAAAAAAAGAAGTTAGAGCAGATGAATTGAGAATGATAAAATAAAAGAAATGAAAATGAATTTTGCTTTTATACTATCTCAAAAATAACTGTCAAATATAATAAAGTAAAATAAAGTGACCAATAAAAATTTCCCAAAATAGCCGTTTAAAAAAATAAACTGTAAAAATTCCATCAAATATCCGTCGTGTTATGCTTACAAACTGTAAGTATACTCGATCGATAATGTTCATAAAATTAATGGCTAGGATTTAGACAATTCGACGGATGAGGATAAACAGTTATCCGTCGAGTTATAAAAATTCCAGAAAAATAATTGATTTTATTGACAAATTGTATTCCGACGGATGATTGAACTCGATGGATAATGATCATCCGTCGGGATGTAAATTTTGACTTAGCCAAAACTTCATCCAAAACTGAAAAATCAATTAAATTTCTGGCTGCTCTACAACTTGCAAATTATCTGAAAAGGTTCAAGAGTAATTAATCATACCTAACTCACTTACCTACCTTGAAAAGGCGGATTCATCCAGTGGCTTGGTAAATATATCTGCAAGCTGTTTTTCACTTGGAACAAAATGTAGTTCCAGAGTACCATTCATTACATGTTCTCTTATGAAGTGGTACTTGATGTCTATGTGCTTTGTTCTTGAATGTTGTACTGGATTCTCAATGATGGCAATTGCACTTGTGTTATTACAGAAAATAGGAATAATTTCCACTTGCAGACCATAGTCTAGCAATTGGTTTTTCATCCATAAAATATGTGCACAGCAACTTCCAGCAACAATATATTAAGCTTCTGCTGTAGAAGTAGAAACTGAATTTTGCTTTTTACTGAATCAGGACACAAGCTTGTTTCCTAGAAATTGACAGATTCTTGTTGTACTTTTTCTATCAATTCTACAACCAGCATAATCTGCATCTGAATAACCAGTTAGATTAAAACCAGAATCTCTAGGATACCAAATGCCAAGTTTTGGTGTACCTTTGAGATATCTGAAAATTCTCTTAATAACAATTAAATGAGATTCTCTAGGATCAGCCTGAAATCTAGCACAAAGACATGTAGCAAACATTATATATGGCCTACTAGCTGTTAAGTATAGAAGTGAGCCAACCATGCCTTTATAACTTGAAATATCCACAGACTTTTCAATAGTGTTTAATTCAAGTTTAGTTGCAGTGGTCATGGGAGTTTTTGCAGATGTGCAATCCATTAGTTCAAACTTCTTTAAAAGATCATAAATATATTTAGTTTGACTAATGAATATTCAATCACTAATTTGCTTAACTTGCAAACCAAGAAAGTAAGTTAGTTCTCCCATCATGCTCATTTCATACTTACTTTGCATCAATTTGGCAAACTTTTTGCAAAGTTTTTCATCTGTAGAGCCAAAAATAATGTCATCTACATAAATTTGAACAAGTATGCTAGAGCCATTAACATTTCTAAAGAATAAAGTTTTGTCTACAGTACCTCTAGTGAAGTGATTCTCTAAAAGAAATTTTGACAAAGTGTCAAACTAGGCTCTAGGTGCTTGCTTCAATCCATAGAGTGCTTTCAAAAGATAGTATACATGATAAGGTAGATTTGGATCTTCAAAACCAGGAGGCTAACTGACATAGACTTCCTCCTCCAAATCTCCATTTAGAAAAGCACTCTTGACATCCATTTGATAGACCTTGAAATTGGCATGGGCTGCATAGGCTAAGAAGATTCTGATGGCTTCAAGTCTTGCAACAGGAGCAAAGGTTTCATCAAAATCTATTCCTTCTTGTTGACAATAGCCCTTAGCAACCAATCTAGCTTTGTTCCTGACTACTATGCCATTTTTATCCATCTTGTTTCTTAATACTCATTTGGTTTCTATTGGATTCTTTCCTTTAGGCTTGGGTACCAGCTTCCAAACATTGTTCCTTTCAAATTGGTTTAGCTCCTCCTGCATAGCTAAAATCCAATCAGGATCCAACAAAGCTTCTTCTACCTTCTTTGGTTCTTCCTTAGATAGGAAAATGCTATATAGACATTCTTCTTGAGTTGCTCTCCTTGTTTGAACTCTAGAAGATACATCACCAATGATGAGCTCAAAGGGGTGATCCTTTGTCCATTTTCTTTGTTGAAGTAGATTAGCTCTAGATGAAGAGGCCTCATCGTTGTCTTGATGTGAGATTGAGTTTTGATTATTAGAAACTCCCGACGGATGGTGTATTTTGAGTTCCGACGAATGAAGTTGATTGTCTCCCGATGGATGATGCAGATTGTTTGTCAACGGATGAAGCATTTTGTAACTCGATGGATGTTGAGTTATTAGCTTCATTGAATGTAGATTTTTCTGCACTATCCTTATTAGTAGTTTCTTGATCACTTTCATCATCACTATCGTCACTAACCATCTCCACATTGTCAAGTTTGAGGCTCTCATTGTAATCTCCATCTTGTAGTCCTTCAATCTTTTTATCATTACACACAACATGTATTGATTCCATAAGAATGTTGGTTGTCAGATTGTAGACTCTATATGCTTTACCAACAGCATATCCAACAAAAATTCCTTCATCTGCTTTAGCAACAAACTTTCCATGTTGATCAGTTTGATTTCTAAAGATATAACATTTGCATCCAAAGACATGAAGAAAATTTAGAGTTGGCTTCTTGTTCTTGAACAATTGGTAGGGAGTCATTCATTTTGCTTGATTAACCAAAGAAATATTCTTAGTGTAGCATGTAGTATTTACAGCTTCAGCCCAGAAGTATGTTGGTAATTGTGATTCTTCAAGCATTGTCCTTGCAGCTTCAATAAGTGATCTGTTCTTTCTTTCTACTACTCCATTTTATTGTGGAGTTCTTGTTGCTGAAAACTCATGCATAATCCCATTCTCTTCACAAAATAATCTCATAACAGAATTCTTGAACTCAGTTCCATTGTTACTCCTAATTCTTCTAACTTTGAAATCAGGATGATTGTTGACTTGCCTTATGTGATTGATGATGATTTCACTAGCCTTATCTTTAGACATAAGGAAATATGTCCAAGAGAACTTTGAGAAATCATCTACAATTACTAGGCAAAATCTCTTCCTTGATATGGACAACACATTGACTGGTCCAAACAAATCCATGTATAGCAGTTGCAAAAGTTCTTCAATTATTGAATCAAGCTTCTTTCTAAATGATGCTTTGATCTTCTTTCCTTTTTGGCAAGCATCACACAGTCCATACTTAGAAAACTCCACTTGAGCAATACCTCTAACCAGTTCTTTCTTTACAAGCTCATTCATGGTCTTGAAGTTTAGATGGGATAGCTTCTTGTGCCATAACCAACTTTCATCTTGACTTGCTTTACTGAGAAGACAAGTAACAGATTCTGCATTTGATGAGTTGAAGTCAACTAGGTACACATTTTCTTTTCTCACTCCAGTGAGAACCACTTTGTTGCTCCTCTTGTTTGTCATAACACATGCTTCTGTATTGAAGGTTACTGAATTGCCCTTATCACAAAGCTGGCTGATACTCAACAAATTGTGCTTGAGACCCTCCACTAAGGCAACCTCCTCAATGATGACATTGTCTTTTGAAATCAGGCCATATTCCACAGTATAACCCTTGATGTCATCTCCAAAAGTAATACTTGGGCCAGCTCCCTCCTTGAACTCTGTGAGCAGGGTAGAATCTCTAGTCATGTGTCTTGAACAACCACTATCCAAGTACCACAAATTCTTTCTATTTCCCTGCACATATTAAAACCAAATCAAGTTGATTTTGGTACCCAAGGTTCCTTAGGTCCAGCCTTGTTAGCTTTTTTCTTCTGTTTCTTAGGTTTGATCTCATTTGACTTGGGGATATTAGATTCATCCTTAGTCATCTGAGTTGGACCTTTGAAACCATTCATTAAAACAGAATTATCATGCACATTTTGATTAACAGGAAATGGCATGTTATTTGCAAACATGTTATTCCAGTAGGGCATGCTAAATGGCATTTGAGGCATACTAAATGCAGCATAATAAGGATTAGGTGCAAATGGCATATTAGCAAATTGTGCATTCATATTCTGTGTAGACATAACATTCAAAGGCATAGAAGGCATATCACTCATGTTGGGAAAAGAAGGTGGTACAGTCATGGAAGTAGGCATGGCAAGTTTGCAATTAACAGATAGATGATTAACACTACCACACTTAACACAGATTATTCTAGGAGCATACTTATCAGGTGTGTAGTTGTTATGTTTGTTAATCTCTACTTTCCCATTTCTATTGTTTTTCTTTTTAGCCTCTGTTTTAACCTCAATCTTTTATAGTCTGTCATTCAATTGCTTGATGGACAGATGACCAACATTCACTTTCTTCTCCTTCTTCACTTGACTAGATTCTCCTGAAATAAAGTTTTTGGAAACTGATCCATATTTTTCATTTAACTTGGCAAGTTTGGCTTTACTCACAGGTTTGCTCACAGCCGACGGATGAGGATTTATGTCACTCGACGGATAACCTTTTTGATTATCCGACGGATGACTCTCATCATCCGTCGAGTCTACATCTGTTAGCAATCCTTCAACCAAATTGGATTCCAGCTTCTCTTTACTCTTTTTCCAGGCTGCATCACAGAAGGACTCAATACCTTGAACTTTGGTGATTTGAGCATGGACATCTCTAGATGATTTCTATGCCTTAATCACCTCCTGTTCACGATCAAGCTGCTACTTCAAAATTTTTTCTTTCTTCAACGACTCGGTTAATTCCTTCTTAGGAATCTTACATTCTATTCTCAATTTTTCAAATTCAATAAACTGAGACTCTAGCACATTATTCCTCTCACTTAAAAATAGATTGTTTTCTTTGATTTTAGCATTTTCCTTAGTGAGGGACTTAAGTGTAACACACAAATGATATAATTATGTAGACATGTCATTTATTGCATCATTACACTCAGCTTTAGATAAATGTGCAAGGTTAGTGGTGATTACCTGATTACTTGAAGAACTTGTCTCTGTTTCATCAGACTTGGCCATTAGGGCTAGATTGACATAGCTGGCATCTTCATCCTCATCCAGACCATCTGCTGCCCAGTCACTTTCTTGTGTAATAAAAGCTCTTTCCTTTTGTTTGAGCAACTCAAAATACTTCTGTTTATAATCCATAGGCTCAAAATTTTTTTTGCTAGAATCTGACTTTCTACACTCACTGGCAAAGTGCCCTGCCAAGCCACATTTGAAATATTTGAATTTTGATTTATCCACCATGTTTCTATTTGGCTTAGCTGCTCCAAAGTTCTTCTTGAACTTGAGCTTGGAAAATCTTCTGGAAAGAAATGTAAGATGTTCATCAATATCATCCATATCATCTTGGCTCAAAGAATCTTCAATTTCTGCTACCCGCCCCTTGCCCTTGTTTTCACAGACCTTTGAAGTAGACTCAACAGCTTCTATCTTCATCTCCTTCTCTTTCTCTAACTCAGCAACCAGTGCAATGGACCCTCCTTTCTTTCTCCCTTTCTCCATTCTTTCATCTTGCTTTATTTCAAGCTCATAAGTCTTTAGAATTCCATACAGTCTCTCTAGTATAAACTACTTGTATTCTTGTGAATTTCTCAAGGAGACTGTCATTGGTTTCCATTCTTTTGGGAGGGATCTTAGGAATTTGAGGTTAGAGTCTTTGGCTTAATAGACTCTTCCATGCAGCTTCAGAGCATTTAGTAGCTTTTGAAATCTACTAAAGATATCAGTGAGAGTTTCACCTTCTTCACAGTGGAAATGCTCATATTGCTGAATTAGTAATTGCATCTTGTTTTCTCTAACTTGTTCAGTGCCATCACAAATTATTTGAATGGTGTCCCAAACCTCCTTGGTTGTCTTGCAATTGATGATATTGTCAAACATGTCACCATCAACTCCATTGAATAAGATATTCATTGCCTTCTTGTCCATCATGACTTGTTCAATATCAGGATCTGACCATTCATGCCTTGGCTTGGGAACTGATGGCTCATTTCCAGTTGCAGCTCTCATTGGTATATGAGGACCTCTCTCTATGCAATCCACATAGGCCTCATCTTGAGAAAGTAAATAAAGATGCATCTTACTTTCCAGTGATGGTAATTATCTTTGTCCAGAAAAGGAATCTTGAATCCAACATCCTTCTTGTTCATCTTGCTGTTTGTTATGATCTTTAAACTCTTTGTGCTTCAAGAGCTTGCTCTGATACCAATTGTTAGTCCCTAACAATACAACAAGAATTACAGAAGGGGGGGTTGAATGTAATTCTGGCTACTTTTTGAGATTAATGAAAAATGATTCTAACTTAATAATATATAAGTGTTTGATTTGCAAAGTGTGGAATGAAGAGTTAGATAAATCAAAACACAAGTAATAAAAACACAAGTCTCTAAAAACTTTCTGGTGGGATTTGAATGTATCCACCAGATATATATATATATATATATATCAATAGAACCCTGTGAAGCTTGAATAGCTCACAGCTTCTTACAAATATGAACAACTAAACTTATAGAGAAATGCTACAAGATTCAGCTTACAATTATTTCTCTGAGAATGTATTTGCTTAGTCTTGTTGTTGTTGTTCTACTTGCTACTCTTGGTTTATATATCACCAAGATTACATAGTAATAAGACAAGATAATAAAACAAAACCTATCAAGTCTAATACCATGCTGCTTCACTACTCTATTCCAGCATCTTTGAATATCTTCATAATAGCATGGAAATGGTAATGCTTCTTCGTTCTCAAAAACCCAGCTGAATAGGCTGCCACATTCCTTTTTCAAACACTCGACGCATGTGACTGTGTTGTCACTGTCAATAGATGTTTGAATTGATCATCCGTCGGGTACATGATTATCATCCATCGGGTTGCCTTGTTGATCATCCGTCGGGTAGCTTTGTTGATCATCCGTCGGGTAGCTATTTGACACTTGACTTCATTTCACTTATGCAGAATTACAAGACATCTTATATTTACAATTAATCAGCCTATTCTGCATATCTAATTAAAGTCAACATGACTTATATACTACTACAGAATCTATACAAAGGTGTTTGCAGAAATGTGCTACATGACTTATTGTTACATAAGCTACTCACTCGATGGATGTCAAATCATCATCCGTCGGGACTATATTGAGTCATCCGTTGGGATTATATTTGATCATCCGTCGAGTGCTACATTTTTCACTAAGTTGAATCTACTAAGGTGTTTTGTTAATGTAATCATCATGTTCACAACATATTCCCAACAATAGCCAACCAGGTCAAACCTGTACCTTTAGGGTACCAAATACCAAGATTTGGAGTTCCCTTAAGATACCTAAATATCCTTTTAACAGCTATAAGATGAGATTCTTTTGGTTCAGCTTGAAATCTAGCACATAAGCATGTTGCAAACATAATATCTTGTCTACTTGTTGTGAGATAAAATAATGAGCCTATCATACCTCTATAGCTTATGATGTAACCTTTCTTACCAGTTTTGTCGTGATCAAGCTTGGAGGCTGTTGGCATGGGAGTCTTTGCTGGAGTTGAATCTTCCAGATTATACTTCTTGAGAAGTTCTCTGATATACTTGGATTGACAAATGAATATACCATCTTTCCTTTGACTCACTTGTAATCCAAGAAAGTAGTTCAACTCTCCCATCATGCTCATCTCGTACTTACTCTGCATTAGCTTAGAGAATCTCTTTCAAAGATCATCATTACTAGAACCAAATATAATATCGTCAACATATACTTGAACTAATATCATATCATATTTATGCATTTTATGAAACAGAGTTTTATCTATGACACCTCTAGTAAAACCATTTTCAAGTAAAAACTCAGAGAGAGTATCATACCATGCCTTGGTGCTTGCTTAAGACCATAGAGAGCTTTGAATAAGAAGTATACAAAGTCAACCAGATTTGGATCTTCAAAACCTGGAGGTTGTTCTACATACACTTCTTCTTCTAGCTCCCCATTCAGGAATGCACTCTTCACATCCATTTGATAAACTTTAAATTCTAAATGTGCTGCGAATGCCAGAAACATCCTGATTGCCTCAAGTCTAGCCATTGGTGCATAGGTTTCATCATAATCTATACCCTCTTATTGAGAGTAACATTTAGCTACCAGTCTGGCCTTGTTTCTCGTTACAATGCCATCTTCATCTAGCTTGTTTCTGAATACCCATTTAGTGCCTATCACTGACTTGTCCTTTGGTCGGGGTACCAGCTTCATACCTTCTGCCTCTCAAACTGATTGAGTTCTTCTTTCATAGCAATGACCCAATCTGGATCTTCCAGTGCCTCATCCACTTTCTTAGGTTCCATTTCTGAAATAAACCTTGAAAAGTGACATTGATTCTGAGTGGCAGGTCTAGTTCTTACTCTTGTGTCAGGATCACCAATGATCAACTCAAAGGGATGGTCTCTGTTCCTAACTCTTTAACGAGGCAGATAAGATCTTGATGTTTCCCCTTGTTCAGTCTGATGTTGAGTGTGAACTATAGATCCTCTTCCTGCTCCCCCTGAGTTGCTGTCACCATGACTGGATGATTCTGATCTTGGTGTAGTGGTTCTTGAAGGTGTTCATGTATGATTATCATAATCATTATTTCCACCATTACCACCACTTGATCCTGAATCAGCATTGCCATGTGCTGTAGATGTAGTTCTAGCAATCTCAGGTTCTATTATCTTTAAAGGATCATCTGATAGACTTTCAAATTCCAGAGATTCAGAATCCTTTTCTCTTTGCAGGCTTGCCAACTTGGTGTCATCGAATATTACATTAAGGCTTTCAATAACCTTCTGATCAGTAATCATATAAACCCTGTAAGCTTTAGATTCCAGAGAATAGCCAAGAAATATGCCTTCTTCTGCCTTAGCATCAAATTTTCCTAGATGCTCATTTCCTTCCTTCAGCACAAATCATTTAGCACCAAACACATGAAAGTATTTCAGTGTTGGTTTCTTGTCAGCCATTATCTCATAAGAAGTCTTGTAACGCCCTCCAGACTCAGGGTATAAGTCTGGGGGTTACTAGCTAATCATCAAACCTGTACAATCTGATTAACAAATAATAAAGAAATAAATCTAAACCCCTTTAACACTAACCAGGATCTTTTTAGGTTGAAGTATGAAAACAAGATCCACTAACTACTTTATTACAAACCAAATTCAAAATCTTACAAACTCTCTTTATTACAAACCATTGTCTAATCAGTTTTAAACTAAGTTCATCTTTTATTCAAACACACACACACTAACTATCTACACTCCACCTGTTCGGGCAACTCAAAGCTTTCTTCCTGGATTGGGATCAACACCTTGGGTATGAGAGGATCCCGAGGCTTGACCCGCTTCTTTACCACTCGAGTCCTGATGGGTTTCATATTCCTTCTTAACTGAAAACAATAAGATGAATAACAACAAAAAGGGGTGAGCCAAAAATTGCTCAACAAGTCCACAAAATATAAACAGTGTTTAAGCAGTTTAAATGAAACAGTAACCTGGGTATATCTCCAAAGAAATAACCCCGCGAAAGTAGAAAGAAGGCCATTACTGGCGAATACAAACGAACTAAACTGGACACAAGTTCGCATCTATACCCTGCTGATTAGCCATGATACAGTGCAAATCTATATCCCACTATATAGATCCCGTCGGGCACCCAGGCACTACGGCCCATCTCAAGGATCCAGTTATGTCCCGGTCCTTAGGATTAAGTAAACTTAATCCCCAAAGTATTATTATCCAGTCCATTGAATAACAACCGGAACAATCGGTATGCTTTGACATATTCTAATCACCAGAATACATCAATATTTGTGAGTAACAATTGAATCTGGGTTAGTATTTGACGATGTAGTTAGTTTACAAATGATCCCGGCTTTATTTTGATGCTTGTAATGTTGTTTTTGGTGGTGATTTGATCGAATTCGGATTTTCCGAATTGGTTCGCCGGAGGGGGGTCGATTTTGATCGGAAATAAGGTTTGGGTTGATGTTGAAGATCGATGTTGTTAGAACGAGTTACTGGAAGGATTTGGAGTCGATTAGAGGCAAAAATAGCAGCGTTTGGAGTGCTTTTGAGGGCAGCCGGAGTCGGTTTTCAGCGACCGGAACCGGCACCGTGTTCTGGGTTTTCCAGAATCCGGTGGCCGTGTTCTTGGTCCACCAGTCACCGGCCCCTTCCCGTGCCGCCTTTGATCCGTTTTCCGGCTATTCCCTTTTCTGATTTATGTTTCTGGTTTTCTGTTTTAAATTTAAATCAAAATTTCATTTTTCTGTTTTAAAAATCAATTATTTTAATTTCAAAAATCAATTACTTAATATTTATAATTCTAAAATTTATTTTCTTAATTATTTTAAATTCCTAAAATTATTTTCTTTAATTATTTTCAAAAATAAAATTTAATTTAATTGTTTATAATTCTTTTTAGTTAATTATTTATGAATTTAATTAATTGATTTAAAATCAATTAATCAATTAATTTTATTTATAAATAGTTAAATAAATGTAAATTATTTATAATTAATTCAAATAATTTCTAAAAATTATTTTTAGGTTTTAAAAAATTATATTTTGGTATTTAAAAATAAATTAATATTATTATTAATTAATTAATTCCCATTTATTTCTTATTTTATTCATAATAATTAAACCGTTCGTCCGTTTAATATAAAACGAACGCGTATAGACTCAAAAAAATATTGCGCTTCCAATAAAAAATACTTTTGAGTCCTAATTTCTTTTTTATTGCAATGGTGTTTGATTTGTGTATCAGTTTGAGTCGGTATCTGATCGGTAAATATTATTATTGACCTGATTTTCATTCTGAACACACTAAAGCATATCTTTTAATGATCTGACTTATGTGTTACATGAAATATTTGATTACGTGTTATAAGAATACCATGATTACGTGCTATGTGATATGCAAGCTATCTGTTTACAGTTTAAAATGCCATGCTTAGTTATAAACGACCGGTTAGATGTCAAGACGTTTAGTTCCGTCATTGAGTTGGGTTCTATCCATTTAAGTTAGTTCTTTTGTTTATAGAATCAAGTTGCAAGGAGTGTGGTCAAGTGTTAGATGGAGATAGTAGCCAGCAACTATAAGCAGGGTAATAGTAAGAAGTTGTTAAGCATACCAGGCAAGTACCCCTAACTTCACTTATCGTTCAAGTGATGTTTATTTCGAATTATATAATGTAAATATACCTACCTTCACTTACTATTCAAGTGATACTACTATGAATCTTATTCTGCAAATATTTATGTCTTCACTTATCATTCAAGTGATGATTATTCTGACTTTATTATTCAATTTCTATACTATTGTAAGTTCAGAATAGTTAAACGTTTTGAAATTTCGCTACAAATTACTCTAAAAACTTTGATTTGAGATTAGCGAATAACTAATTGTTCTATTTATTTCGCCATCGGTTGTTGAGATAACTCGGGACCATGAGAAGTGGGGAGTTATATGGTTAAGGATGTCATTTGATTCGACTCCTTTGATTGAAAATTGTTTTTATGGATTGGATGGTAGCATACGAGGCCGCGGCGGCGGTCCAGTGTGAACCATGTATTATACTTGATTATAATACCTCGCTAGGCCAATATGTGCCTTGGGTGCCCCGTTTGTTTAGTTGGATATGCTTTGGCATACCGGTGTTGCTCCGCGGCTGATCACCGGCGGCAACATACCGTCGTCCGAGGATTCTGATCCAAAACAAAAGAACTTACCAAAAATATTATTTATTATCAAAACTTATATCAGTTTTTGGATACTGTTCACATTTTGTTGTTTGGTTTTGCTCCTCAGATATATTGTTGTTTTATTCTAAATCATAAGCTATATACTGCTTGCTGAGCATTTCTTTCGCTCATACTTGTTTCATATCCTGATTCTTTCAGCTAGGCCAGGGCAAGCTTAAGTTCCAGGTCTGACCAGAGGTTGTGTGCTGGTAGATAGTTTGGTGTGTTTTCCAGATAGACAGTTTGGGATGCTTAACTAGTCTAGAGTTTTGTAATAAAATTTGAATAAGTTGTAAAACTAATTGGACTTATGGTTTGTAATAACAGTTGGTTTGTATTAGTGCCCATTCCATACTATAACCTGTGATCGATCCAGTTGCATGCAAGGGGTCATATTTGTTATTCTATTCCGCTGTGATTATTTTATAATGGTTTATTGGCTAGTGACCCCCAAATCTAGACCCCGGGTTTGGAGGGCGTCAGAGGTTGGTATCAGAGCTACAGGTTATGGTCACTGAAACAGGATTAGGATTGTCATAGGTAAGTCATAGGAAGATCACATAAGATAGGCGCGTATAGTTTAGCTCTTATAAGGTTAAATTTAGGTTATTGGGCTGGGTTATAGTTAAGCTGTTTAGGTTTCTTGTTTTGTGTTTAGCCTTAGGCCTTTGTGTTATTGCCTTGCTATTTTGTTGGTTTTAAGGATAGTAAGAAGTGTTGAAAAAGAGGTTGGAAGGTTTTATTGCAACTTTATCCACTGTTTGTTGGATTATTTGAGATTCTGAGCAAGGGTTTAAAAGGTTTGGATAATTCTTCATAAATTTTCTTTGTGTTGTTATTCTCAAGATAGTAAGCAGGATTATGAGATAATCATGTCGCTTGTGTTAATATGGTAGCAAGTTTATGATATTTGAGAAGAGATAATGCTTGAGAATTTTGATATGCTAAAGAATTGCTACATATTTGACACAAGGCTTGACAGATTATTATATAAGTTGCTTGTTTTCTTACCAGAATAATGGGTTCAAAAAGGAAGAGTAAGCTAGCAGAAGGTCAATTTCAGAATTTCAAAATCTTCCTCTCAGTGACTTCTTCCCAACATATCGGAGATCTGCATCATCTCCCGTACAAAGCTTCGTAAGGCGGCATCCCAATACTGGCATGATAATTGTTGTTGTAGGAGAATTCAACCAATGGCAAATGTTCGTCCCAACTCCCTGCAAAATCTCGTGCACATACCCTTAGCATATCTTCAATAGTCTGAATCGTCCTTTCACTTTGACCGTCTGTCTGCGAAGGATACACGGTACTCATGTTCAACTTCATTTCGAACAATCTTGAAAACTTCTCCAAAATCTTGAATCAAATCGAGGATCTTTGTCTGAAACTATGGATACTGGAACTTCATGTCGTGTCATAATTTCCTTAAGATATAACCGAACCAATTTATCCAGTGAAAATCTCTCGTTGATAGGAAGAAAATGCGCTGACTTCGTCAATCTGTCAATAATAACCCAAATAGCATCATGATTCGCCCTAGTCCTCGGTAATCCAACTACAAAATCCATTGCGATATGTTCCCACTTCCATTCTGGAATGTCCAATGGTTTTATTAGTCCACTGGGCCTTTGATGTTCCGCTATGACTCACTGCCAACTATAACACTTACTTACCCATTCTACAATTTCTTTCTTCATACTTGGCCACCAAAAGTTTTCTCTTAAGTCTCTGTGCATCTTCGTACTTCCAAAATGAATTGAATATCTGGAGTTGTGAGCGTCTCGAAGAATTTCATCTTCAAGCTCGGCTACGGTGGGTATCCATATTTTGGAAGAAAATCTTAATATTCCTTTATCATCCTTTTGACTCCCTATCTCTTCTCCTGTCAAACTGTCCCATTCATGGCCTATGACTTCTTCCTGACATCTACTTATCTTCTCTAATAGTTCTGGTTGAAAAGATATTGCACACAACACATCTGCAGACATACTTGGGGTACTGACCTCTATTTCAAGCTTCTGAAATTCCTTGATTAATTCCTCAAATGAAATGATCATGTTTAACCTTTCTTTTCTGCTGAGAGCATCTGCCACCACATTTGTTTTCCCTGGATGATAATTGATGGTGCAGTCGTAGTCTTTAATCAGTTCTAGCCATCTTCTCTGCCTCATGTTCAATTCCTTCTGGGTGAAAATATACTTCAAACTCTTGTGGTCCGTGTAGATCTCGCACTTTTCCCCATAAAGATAATGCCTCCAAATCTTCAATGCAAATACTATAGCTGCCAATTCAAGATCATGAGTTGGATACTTCTCTTCATGTGGTTTCAACTGTCTTGAAGCGTAGGTTATCACCTTGTCATGCTGCATCAAAACACATCCCAATCCTTTGTACGACGCGTCACTGTAGATCACAAAATTTCCTTGATCATCCGGCAAGACTAGTACTGGTGAAGATACTAATCTATTCTTTAATTCTTGGAAACTTTCTTTACACTTCTCGTCCCATTCAAATTTCTGATTCTTCCTGGTGAGCTTTCTCAACTGCGTAGCTATCTTTGCAAAATCTTGCACGAATCTTCTGTAGTAACCTGCCAATCCTATGAAACTTCATATTTCCATTGGTGTCTTTGGTCTCTCCCAGTTGATTATGGCTTCAATCTTTGCTGGATTCACTTCCACTCCTTTATTGCTAATCATGTGCCAAAGAAATCGTACTTCTTTTAACCAAAATTCACACTTGGAAAACTTTGCGTATAATTTATCCTGTCGTAATATCTCCAGAACTATCCTCAAGTGCTCTACGTGCTCCTCTTCTATTTTGGAATAGATCAAGATGTCTTCTATGAACACGATCACGAATTTATCCAAATATTTCTTGAATACTCGATTCATCAGATCCATGAAAGCTGCTGGTACGTTGGTTAATCCAAATTCCATCACTAGAAACTCATAATGCCCATATCTGGTTATGAATGCGGTCTTCGGAATGTCTTCTGGCTTGATCTTCAGTTGATGATATCCAGACCTTAAATCTGTCTTAAAAAACCATACAGCGCCTCTCAATTGGTCAAACAAATCATCGATCCTTGGCAACGGGTACTTATTTTTAATAGTCAGCTTATTCAGTTCTCGATAGTCAATACACAGTCGCATACTCCCGTCCTTCTTCTTGATAAACAGTACTGGTGCACCCCACGGGGATACACTGGGTCTTATAACTCTTTTTTTCCAAAAGATCTTGCAGCTGAGTTGCTAACTCTTTCATTTCCACTGGTGCCATCCGGTACGGAGCTTTAGAAAAAGGTTCTGTTCCGAGTGCTGGATAAATCGCAAATTCAATTTCTCTATCAGGAGGTAATCCTGGAAGATCATCTGGAAAGACATCTGGAAATTTGTTGACAACTGGAATCGCTTTTAGTGCCGAAACTTCCTTGCTGGTGTCTATAACATGGTCCAAATACGCCTCGAAATTCTGACGCAATAACTTCTTCACTTGAGCTATCGTTAATAACTTATTTTCTTGCTTATTTCCTCGAAATACCACCTTCTTCTTACTACCCAATGTCTGAAGTCTTACTTTCCTATTCTTACAATCAATCTGAGCGTTATTTTCTGACAACCAGTCCATTCTTAAGATAACATCAAATTCTCCCAACTTAAAAGGTATTAAGTTGGCATAAAATGATGTCTTCCTATCTTAATATCACACTTTGGGCACACTCGGTCGATGGAAACTTGGTTCTTATTAGCTAGTCCTATCATTAACGGTTGTTCTAACATTTCAACTTCGTAATGCGATTTATCGACAAAATTTTGAGGAATAAATGACCTTATAGCTCTAGACTCAATTAAAACTTTAGCACCTACGGAGTTGACTAGAAGCATACCTGCAACCACGTCAGAACTTTGAACAGCATCAGGCATGGTCATATTAGATGTCCCGGTTTTGGGTGGAGCTGATGGTTCTTCACTCCTTAGCATCATATAAGATGATGGCCCTGTAATTGTTGGCACATCTGTTCCTGGAGCTTGCTTCCTACAGTTTTTAACATAATGCCCTATCTTCCTACATCAGAAACATATAACGTCTGGCATCTGATTACGGCACTCATAAGCATGATGTCTTTTCATGTTACACTGGCAACATATAGCGTTATCCTTGCAAGGTCCATAATGCTTCTTACCGCACACTCTACAATCTGGAACTAATGGACAATTAGTCTTTGGTTGATTCGGGTTCTGAGACTGATTACCTTGACCTTTCTTTCCAGCTGCTAGTCATTTAATTCGTGGTGATACACGGCAGTTCCTGTAAAGATGTCCAACCTTCCCATACTTGTAACATGTAATCCTCGACTTTTCGACAGACATTTGATTTTTACATTTATTCGCATAGTGTGCTTTCTGATTGCACTTAAAACATGATATATTAGCCTTACAAACCCCAAAGTGCCTTCTTCTACAAGTTCTGCAATATGGCTGCGGTGGATAGTTGGAATTCTGCTGATTGGGATTATGAAATTGACCTTCTGCTAGCTTACTCTTCCTTTTTGAACCCATTATTCTGGTAAGAAAACAAGCAACTTATATAATAATCTGTCAAGCCTTGTGTCAAATATGTAGCAATTCTTTAGCATATCAAAATTCTCAAGCATTATCTCTTCTCAAATATCATAAACTTGCTACCATATTAACACAAGCGACATGATTATCTCATAATCCTGCTTATTATCTTGAGAATAACAACACAAAGAAAATTTATGAAGAATTATCCAAACCTTTTAAACCCTTGCTCAGAATCTCAAATAATCCAACAAACAGTGGATAAAGTTGCAATAAAACCTTCCAACCTCTTTTTCAACACTTCTTACCATCCTTAAAACCAACAAAATAGCAAGGCAATAACACAAAGGCCTAAGGCTAAACACAAAACAAGAAACCTAAACAACTTAACTATAACCCAGCCCAATAACCTAAATTTAACCTTATAAGAGCTAAACTATACGCGCCTATCTTATGTGATCTTCCTATGACTCACCTATGACAATCCTAAGCCTATTTCAGTGACCATAACCTGTAGCTTTGATACCAACCTCTGACGCCCTCCAAACCCGGGGTCTAGATTTGGGGGTCACTAGCCAATAAACCATAATAAAATAATCACAGCGGAATAGAATAACAAATATGACCCCTTGCATGCAACTGGATCGATCACAGGTTATAGTATGGAACGGGCACTAATACAAACAAACTGTTATTACAAACCATAAGTCTAATTAGTTTTACAACTTCTTCAAATTTTATTACAAAACTCTAGACTAGTTAAGCATCCCAAACTGTCTATCTGGAAAACACACCAAACTATCTACCAGCATACGACCTCTGGTCAGACCTGGAACTTAAGCGTGCCCTGACCTAGCTGAAAGAATCATGATATGAAACAAGTATGAGCGAAAGAAATGCTCAGCAATCAGTATATAGCTTATGATTTAAAACAAAACAACAATATATCTGAGGAGCAAAACCAAACAACAAAATGTGAACACTTCGGGCCCGGCCCGGTCAAAGCCCGGCCCGGTGGGCCTTTTGTGCATCTCTAAGTGTGAGCCATGTATTATACTTGATTATAATACCTTGCTAGGCCAATATGTGCCTTGGGTGCCCCGTTTGTTTAGTTGGATATGCTTCAGCATACCGGTGTTGCTCCGCGGCTGATCACCGGTGGCAACATACTGTCGTCCGAGGATTCTGATCCAAAACAAAAGAATTTACCAAAAATATTATTTATTATCAAAACTTATATCAGTTTTTGGATACTGTTCACATTTTGTTGTTTGGTTTTGCTCCTCATATATATTGTTGTTTTGTTCTAAATCATAAGTTATATATTGTTTGCTGAGCATTTCTTTCGCTCATACTTGTTTCATATCCTGATTCTTTCAGCTAGGCCAGGGCAGGCTTAAGTTCCAGGTCTGACCAGAGGTTGTATGCTTGTAGATAGTTTGGTGTGTTTTCCAGATAGACAGTTTGGGACGCTTAACTAGTCTAGAGGTTTGTAATAAAATTTGAATAAGTTGTAAAACTAATTAGACTTATGGTTTTTAATAACAGTTGGTTTATATTAGTGCTTGTTCCATACTATAACCTGTGATCGATCCAGTTGCATGCAAGGGGTCATATTTATTATTCTATTCCGCTGTGATTATTTTATTATGGTTTATTGGCCAGTGACCCCCAAATCTAGATCCCGGGTTTGGAGGGCGTCAGAAATGCATTCTTGAATTCTGTCCCATTATCTGATCTGATCTTCCTGACAGGTAATTTCACTTCCATCTCAATTTTCTTTATATGATCCACTATCAGCTGAGGTGCTTCATCCTTGGATTGTAAGAACAACACCCATGTGTATTTGGAGAAGTCATCGACCATCACTAAAGCATATTTTTTCCTTGATATTGACAACACATTCACTGAACTAAATAAATCCATGTGAATCAACTAAAAAGATTCAGTTATGCTTGTCATTTCCTTGCTTTTGTGTGATGCTTTCTTTGATTTCCCCTTTTCACATGCTTCACAGAGTCCTTCTTGACAGAATTCCATCTGTGGTAGTCCTCTCACTAATTCTCTCTTGACCATAGAGTTCATTGTCTTGAAGTTCAAGTGCGGGAGCTTCTTGTGCTATAACCAACTTTGTTCTAATGAAGCTTTGTTGTAGAAACATCTGATTACTCCATCACAGGTACACTTCAAGGCAGCTACGTACAGATTACCTTTCCTTACTCCCTGTAAAGCAAGCTTCTCATCTTTCCTGTGAGAGATCAAACATCATTCTGATCTGAAATCAACATTGTATCCCTTGTCACAAAACTGACTTATGCTCAGAAGATTGTGCTTCAATCCTTCCATAAGAGAGATGTTTCCAATGATGACATTACCAATTTCCAAATTTCCATTTCCCTTCATAAATCCTTTAATGTGATCTCCAAAGGTAATTATAGGGCCAGCTTTCTCAACCACTCCTGTGAGTATGGACTTTTCTCCTGTCATATGCCTAGAACACCCACTGTCCAGAATCCACATGATATTTTCCTTTCTTGCCTTACCCTGCAAACACAGATTGATTAAGAAGACTTTGGTACCCAAGATTTCTTGGGTCCTGAAGGTTTAGGGATAGAAATAGTATCAACAAATGAAACCTTGACAGGCTTAGCTTTCACTTTGACTGACTCCTTCTCAGTGCTAGTCTTATCAGATATGTTAGACTTAGAGACAGGAGGTACTACAGTCTTAGCCTATGTGTGTTCATTACTCATGCTTGTTTTAGTGTCAGCGCAAGTGCTAGAAGTTGCATGAAAAGCTTTGAAATATTCAGACATAGTAACAAATGCAGATAACATACATCCAACTACACTACATGGCTCATGAAAGCTAGGCATGTTAGGCATGGCATGCATACTGGAAGATGTAACAGATTCTACTTTAGCTTTAGTTCATGCATGTGTAAGGTGTGCGGCAGAATTGCAATTATTACATAACTTCCTAGATGCAAATGAAGAAGATGCAAAATCAGATTTCTTATTTACACCTACCTTGCCATTCCTGTTCTTCTTAGTCTTAACCTTAGCACCCTCACCAGTCTTAGGGTTGACTATGGGTTCTGGTTTCTTAAGTGTATCAGGTTCCTTTCTATCCACCTTATTACCTAAGTCAACTATGGATTTGGCTTTACTAGCTACAGCCTTAGGAGTCTTAGGGGATTCCTCTTCCTTCTCTCTATCTTCAGCAATCAATTCCTCATTGATTAGCAAACTTACTTCATCCAAAGGTTCTAAAACAGACTCAGTGAATAACGGAGATACAACATCCTTATTAATATATGGAACCCTTTTCTGAGACAAACATGTTTATCTCAGATGTACCACTATGTTTCTTACTGTTCAGCTTAGAATAGTCAATTCCTATTGAAGTCTTAGATTTAAATCTTTGACTATCTATTATCTCCTTCTGAGTCAAAGTTGCATTCTTAAATGCCTATAACTTCTTTTCTAAGTCATTAATTTGGGTTCTAAGAATGGCTTATATGTCTGCATTGCATTTAACCTTATTTTCTAGATATTCATTGTTTTGCTTAAGGTCTTCTAGTCCAACTACAAGCAATTCTAGTTCTTCATTTCTAGAGGTTAAACTCTCAGATTTAACAACTAACTTATCATTTTTAAGTTTATATGCAAGCATGCTTGTATGAACATTATACAATTCTAAAGTAAGTTCATGTACAGTAGATTTGTATTCAGACACAGTCATATCTATAGTGATAAGTTTCGGAACCTGAGATGATTGTGATGATTCCTCTGTAGAGTCTGCCATCAGAGCCAGATTCACGTACTCTTTCTCGTCATCTGAATCAGTATCATCCCAGCTTTTTCCTTAAGCAGTGTATGCTCTTCCCTTTTCCTTCACAATATAAGCATTCAGCTTCTGTTTCAGCTTCTCATTCTTCCTTTTCAAATCTTCATAAGTTTCTTTCTTTTCATAGGAGTCATTTGATTTTTCTGCCTTGGGCTTTCTGCAATCAGATGTAAAGTGCCCTAACTCATTGCAGTTATAGCATCTAGTTTTGCTCTTGTCTATCCAACTTGACTTGTAGCCTCCTCTGGAGCTTGACCCTAATGAGTAGCTTCCTTTCTGAAATCTTCCTGATGAACCCCTTGGTTTATAGTTGGGCTTTCTTCTGAACCAACATGACTAAATTTTGTAGCCATGTATGCCATAGATTTTTCCTCCAACTGTTCAAGTTCTTCCTGAGTGTAAAACTTCTTCCTGAGTGTAAAACTCATTTTCATCCTCTGGCTCACCATGAGCAATTTCAGCTACGACAATTTCTTTAATTGTTGAGGAGGGTGTAACCATACTTTCTTGGATTTCAGGTTCACGAACTACAAGTGTAGTGGTTTTTGCAAGTGCCATACTCTTATTGTCAATGGAACAGGTCCATAGATAATAGCTCTCTGCTCTTGCTCCAGCTCATGTGTTCTTAGCTTTCCATAGATCACATCCAGGGACATAGTAATAAAATCTGCCCTTTCCTTTATTGAAGTGTTCTTTTGTTCTAGGTGAACTGGGAGCGTCAACAAAAACTTTCTGTTAGACTCTCGTATAGGGTAAACTTTCCCTTGCAGCTTTAATTCACTTAACAGTCTTGTATATCTCTCAAAGAGTGAAGACAGTGCTTCTCCAGGTTGAAGTTTGAATGCCTCATACTGAGTCGTCAGAATATCCATCCTATTTTCTTTAACTTCTTATGTACCTTCCATTAAAAGCTCAATGGTATTCCACATATCTTTTGCATTGTTACATCCTAGAAGTTGATGACTCATATCTTTATCGGTCGATTCCACAATGATGAGTTGAAGGCTTGTGTCCAGATTAATGAATTCCTTGTCAGTTTCCATATATTTATTCGGATCCCTGGGAGTGGATGAGGAAGGAATTCTCACACCAGTTGTGGTTGTGAATTCAACAACTACTTCCATCGGAACATAAGGGCCATTTAATAATATCCCAATATAAAATGGATTCGAAGCTTCATAAACAACATCATCTTTTTCTTCCATAAGTTATAATTATCTCTATCGAATGGGGGAACCTTTATACATCCAATTCTTTGGTTGGTTATCATCTTGGCGGAATTAAATTATTTAAAGTTAAAAAATTTCAAGAAATAATTTTTTTAAAATTAAAAAATTCAAGAAATTTACAAGAACTTGTTTCTTTCTCCGGATCTTGATTTGTATGTCAATCAACAAGCTTTGATACCAATTGTTAGTCCCAAAGTATCGTAGAAGGGGGGGTGTTGAATACGATACCTACAATCTTTTCGATTAGTTTACAAGTTCTTCGTTAAAAGTATGGAATGAAATAAGACACAAAATAATTCGAGGAATATATTGTTTTATTAATATAATCCTTGAGGTTGCTACAATCTAATTAATAAATTGATTAGCTACAATAAATTCAGCAGCATAACAATATGTTTACAAGCTTAATAAATGAGGGGCTTTAATGGAGCTCTCGTAAACTAAATTGTGTTGCTGAAGAAGATGACTGACTATGAATTACATTCATTCAGCTTCTGTTATAGACTTTCAAATTCAATGGACAGGTGGCATGTTTGTGTCCACACATTCCATTTAAATTTGCTGCAATTGATTCACTGGAAATCACAAAGTGCTCTTATGGCGACCTGTACATTTTATCTTCTCTATGTCGACTGGCTGAGGCTTTTTGGCGACCAGGTAAGGCTCTGTGGCGACCAGGTGTACTTATGAAGTCCTATGGTGACTAGGAAAAGCCCTATGGCGACCAGGTGAATCCCTGTGAACTTTGAAGTCCTATGGCGACTAGCCAAAGCCCTATGGCGACCAGGTGAATCCCTGTGAACTTGTTCTATGGCGACTAGGTCCTATGGCGACCACTGATGCCTTAGAGATTTCTTTATGACAACCAGTTCTGTGGAGACCAGAGAGTGTCCTGTAGTAGTACA